>NC_141548.1:51062500-51150000 GCF_021556685.1 Rattus norvegicus
TTCTGGATAGAGAACCCTGCCTGTGCAAATCATACCTTGTGGGTGGCTGCCTAAACACCACCCTTGCCATGAACACTTTCCAGTCAGGACCTGGGCCTGACCCTGGGTGGAAAAGAAACTAGCGAGCTCCCAAGAACGTGCAGAAGCACCTGTCCTGTGTAACTACCCTAAATGGCTGCCAACAGGTGTGAGGTTTGAGACAGTAGGGCAAAGGGCAGGACAGGCCCTGTCCTTGGCCCTCTTTCTTTCATCTTCTAAGGGCCCTCCTGAAGGGGTCCCCACAGATCCATGCAACAGAGCACAACTGCCAGCATTGCCCAGAGCAGGCTCCAGACTCCAGAACAAATTGGGGGAAGTACCCATGGGGAACAAGACACCCTTCAAGGGATAGCTAGCTCCTTATCTCCTACAAACAGCCTTACCTTCGTCACGATGATGGGTGTATGGAAATCCCTTCCTCCGCTAATGCGGAAGCCCCAAGGTGCTGGTCCCACCACATTCACAGTCAACGCCATGCCTGAGGAAGAGAAAACTGGGAGGTAGGACTCACTCCCACAATACACCCCAAAGCAAAGGGAGAAGACGGGGTGTCAGATCTCAGAGCAGCCCAGCAGGGCCTGGGCCTGGCTGATGGTGATAGAGGAAGTGACTAAGTCCCTCCCTCTCCTGAGAGTTTCACTCCCCACCTCCACCCTGGAAGTCCTGAGACTTTGAGTTCCCCCTTCTAGGGTCTTCAGATTAGTAGATCCCCTAAGACAGGCAGCAGTCCCACTGACAAGCGGCCAGACTTCCACACAAGGGCTCGCTAGAGGACTGTGGGAAGAAATTAGCAGGGTAAGTGCACCCCGCCCCTCTTCACTACCTGTTTCCTGTCCCCAAAACTATGGGCACAAGATACTTCCTACACTCTCTGTAGAGCAGAGCTTTCCTCACAGGAGAACTGCAAGCCTTTGGGTGGCTCCACTAGATGGCAAGAAGTTTGCCAGGGCTGGGACTGGCAGATGTCAGACCAAGGTCTTCAGAGGGGCTACCTGGCTGCCTGCCCAACCCTGACGGGTTCAGACGAGCAAGAGGAAGCTTGCTGCCTCCTCTAGGGGGCTGCTGCGCCCTCTGAGCAGCCTGAGAAAGGAGGCCAAGGCTCATCTGCCAACGGAAGCACACCCACACCCACACCCACCCTGGTACTGGCCAGCAGGGCAAGTTCATGATGCTGCCAGTTTGGCCACAAGCTTCTCGTCCACAGCCCCCTCTGCCCCACAAGGGAGTGTCCTTGTGGACCAGGCCCTCCTAGGATTTCCTGAGCCTCTAGGTCTGGAGCCAGGAGCCAACCCAGGCAGGAAGCTGCTATGCCAGGTTGGGCACCACCCAGCCCAGCACCCATCCTCAGGCTGTCCCTGGGGAGATACGGGTCAGCAAGAACGTCCAATATCTCAAGAACATCAAGGCCTAGGGGAGGGAGGGGGGCTATTCAGGCCTGCAGTTCCACTGTCTTGTCCCTCAGGCAACTGGCTTTCCCTTTCACCCAGCCCCAGCCACGGTGTCCCAGGCTGATCACAGACTGCAAACTCCCTGAGATTCTCGGACCTTTGAGCCGGCCAGTGGACTCAGTGCTACAAGTGCCGCGGGAATTGCCTAGCTGCCAGCATGGCTATCCCCAGCACCGCTTAGTTCTCAAGCTTTCTTCCCACCAAGGCCAAAATACCCCGGGGGGTCTGGGACTAGAGGACGAGTGTTTGAGTCAGGGGTGAACCCAAGCCACCGGGTATCCAGGCCAAAGAGAGGGAAGAGGGGCTTTGGGCCGAGGGTAGGGTCCGGCGAGGCGGAGATCGCCGAGGTCGGTGGCCCGCGGAGGGTACAGGTGGGCGCGCGCTCCTCACCTGGCTGCCGCTTGCCTGTTGGGCTGGGCGGCCAGGCCCGCCAGGAAAGGGAAAGAGGGAGGGAAGAACAGAGGGAGTAAGGACGAGGAGCCACCGCCGTTCCACCGCAGCCGTCTGTCCGACTCTAGGGAGAGCTCGCCCGGGGCTCCCAGACCTGCCTCCGCCCATGTGATCCCGGGGCCGCCCCTGCCGCCGCCCCTGGCCCGGGAAGCCGCCTCCTCTGCGCTGCCGAACAGGGGCGCCGCCACCTGACTCGCGCCTTGCGGGGAAGCTGGGAGTGGGCGTGCTGGGAGAGCAGACCCTACGGGAAGAAGCCTCGAGACTGAGACCCTTCCGAGGTGTCCACATCCTCCGGACTGTCCGGAGTACAGGGAGTCGGTTCAAATGACAGACCCTCCCCACGGTGCGCAGAATACGGAGGAGTCTGCGTCCCACCCCACAATAGGAAAGTAACCCTCGATGCCGCGGTCCCCAGACCTCTGACAGGCAACCGGTGGCTTGATGGAGTCCGCCGGACTCTTCTACCCACTCCTGGCTCCGATGTTGGAGCAGATATAGTTCCCGATACCCACAAATCTCAAACCTGGGCCACCCATCCACCCTCCTATCTCTTCCCAGGCAAATGCCCCACTCGTGGCTTTGTGTTGCCAGCTCAGTGACTTAGCACCAGATACCCCGCAAGCTTGCCCTAGGCAGGGAGACATGCCCAGACCTAGAGAAGATGGAGAACACTTGGCAGGGTCACCAGGCACCTCCTCTCCCTCTAGCCTGCCTGTTATGGGCCAGCTCCAACCACTGCCAAGGACCCTGTCTGCCCAACTCCTATGCCAAGCTCCATGGCTCAAGCCAACCGAACAGGGGGAGGGGGAAGCAGGTGCAGGCTCAGGAAGGAGGAGCCATCTGACCAGAGGGTCCCCCAGAGCTATACCTGGCAACTCTTGCCCTGGGGAGTTCCGGGCCCACGCAGCTGCCTCCTGCCTCTTCAGTTGCTCTTACAACTTGGCACACCGTAGAGCACACCTGTGGACCCAGCTGTAAGCTGCCTGCCTTGGGTGTGAGTCATTCTCTCAGAGTTCCCCAAGAGGATTGTCCTCACCACCCTTACCAGCCTCCTCACCTACAAAGCGCTTTCCGTGTGGCTCAGGGTCACCTCCCTAGCCCCACCTCCCACAGCCTCCCCTTGGGCAGATAAATGGCTCTACCACAGACTAATTCCAGGGGCCTCCTGGAGGGGCCCCGTGTCTGCTGCACCTGTTCTCCCTCCACAGCTAGTCTGGAAGCCTTTTGTTTGTTTTGGTGCTGGATATTGAACACAGGGCCCCAGACCAGACCTCCCTTTAAGTTCTACCTCAGTTCCCTGAAAATCTCTTGAGCAGACCTCTGGTTGGGCAGCCTCTGCCTTAGGTTCACACTGTCTGATTCTCAAGTGCCACAGCTGCCTTTAACTGTATGGTGTTCCGTAGTGTGCCGTTTCTGTTTACTTTTTGTCAACTTGATACAAACTAGGGTTATGTGGAAAGAGGGACCCTCACTGGGGAATTGCTTCCCTCTGACCTGTCGGTATGTGTGTGTGTGGGGGGGGCATTTTCTTGATGACTGATTGATGCTTGGGGGCCCAGCCCATTGTGGGCGATTCCATCCCTTGGAAGGTGGTCCTGGGTGGTGTAAGTAAAGCAGGCTGCGCAAGCTTCAGATCAAGCCATTAAGCAGCATTCCCCCACCGCTTCTGCTTCAGTTCCTGCCTTGAGTTCCTGTGATGGTGGACTGGGACTAGTGGAACCGCAACAAACCCTGTTTCTCCCCACGTTGTTTTTGGTCATGTTTTATCACAATAGAAACCCTGACGTTGACAGCATTTTATCACAGCAACTGGGAAACAGAGCCAGGAAAAGCAGTGTCCACAGCTCTTTGGGAGCCTCAGTTACCCTCGTACAGCAATGTTCATCTTACTTTCCTGCTAAACACATGATTTCCCAGAGGAGAAATTCAAGAATTACAAAGCAGAAAGGTTGAAGGGTGTGGTAGGGAGGGAGGTAGCAGAAGAGAATTCACCTTCAGCTCATCCGATGATTCAAGCAATGTTAACAAGGATTTATTGAGCACCGACTGTGTGTCAGGTTCTATGCCATACTGTCCTCAGAGACTCGCAAAGATGCCTCAGACCAGACAGGCTCTGTGAACACACAGGGGTTAATCTGCCGGTCACCCTGCTCTGCAAATCCCACTGTAAAGTCAACTGATCAAGGGCATGGCTCTGGCTTGCAGAAAGGATCTGTCCTGTTCTAAATTATCCTGTTCCTGCTACAAGTCACATCCTTCATCTGTCTGATGGGTGGGCCACCCCAGCAGCCTCTGGCTCTCTTTGCCAGGTCAAGGTGCCAAAGTGGGCACGGCACAGACCTGCCTGGTGGCTGTGAGGGAGAATCCAGGGCCTCATCAAAGAGGCTCGGATTCTGCCGGGGGTGGGGCGATGTCTTTCAACCCTGAACTGTTTGTTTCATGAGGGTACCAGGGAACATACAATTCTAGGTTAAGGGATCAAAAGCAGGCCCTAGAGAATCATCATTTCTAGACAAAAATGGGCTGGACTTGCCAATCTAGAGCCAAGCCAAGATGAGTCCTGGGTACAGCCGCTGAATGGAGTAGGACATAATGGCATGCAGGTCTTGTTCTACTAGCAGCTGTTTAACCATCCTGGCTGGGGTCCAAGCCACACCCAGGCTCAAGGAACTAGCTAGGGCCAGGCCATTGCTCTGTGCACCTAGGCTTTCCCCTGTCCTGACAGAACCAGGTGCACCACTCTGCCTGTCACCAACTCTGCCTGGGATTAGGACACCTTAAGTGACAGGTCAAGGAACTGAGACTACCAGGAAGAATATAGAGGCAGCCCAGCCCTCGTCCCTCCCAACGCCCTGTGTGATTCTCCTGCTGCAGGGGCCTCTGGGAAGAAATTGCAGGGCACTTGGTAGATAGGTTGTGATAAGGTTCAGCTGACTCCAACTAAGGATGGAGTCAGCTAAGGATGTGGCCTCTGAATCTCTGAGCTTCTCTCCTGTCACCAGCTGTACTGTTTGGGTGAGGTAACACATGAGCGCCACCTTACTGCCTGCTCAACTGTCAGCAACAGCCAAGAATGGCGCTTTCTATCAGTGGCTGAGGTGGCTCCAGTGGAGGCTGAAGGAGGAGTTTGACCTCCAATTCCAGGCCAACCTGGGTCATAGTGTAAGGTTCTGACTCAACAAGAAAGAGAATGGAGTTTTCCTTTTCTGGAGGAAAGACTAGGCCCAGGATGTGCTAATGTCCCCAGAGGCCACCGAATCTTGGGTGAGAAGAGTTACTTTGGCTACCTCTGCTCCACCCACTTCCAGCTTCCCCAAACTGGATTCTCAAAGACTTGAGCCCAGAGAAGAAAACCACAAGGCTTTGGTGTAGAGAGCACAGAAAAGGAAAACCTTGTGGGGAATAGTTAGAAATGTCATCAGGCTCACCAACCTCATGGTAACAGCTCCAGAATCAGAACACAGATCAGCCCCCAGCTCTGGACTCTCCACCAGGCCCTGCCCTGTCCCCACTGACATTACTTCTCAGCACCTCTAGTCCTCAGAGCTGCTCCATTCTGCCTGTCACCTCTGCTGAGACAGGAGACTAGTGATTTACTCCCTTCCTTCGTACAGTTGGCCCACCTAACTCGGACTACAACCCATGACAGAAAGAAATCCCACAATCCTAAATGGACAGACTCCCCTAGCCCAGCCCCTCCCTCTAGGTCCACCGAAGGACAGTGATGCAGACAGGTCCCTGGTGCCCACGTTTATTTTACATTCTCTTCCAGAGGGGACCAGGACACCGGGAAGAGCTGGGAACTGGGACAGCAAGCTTGTCTCCCTGTAAATAAATCTTCTGATAGGCCAGGGCAGTTGTGTGCCTCAGTGGGTAAGGTATATGTGGAGGCCCTACCCAGGGGCCCAGTAGGCCCTGAGGCCTTGAGGCAAAGTCTCTCACTAGGCCTTGAAGACTGAGGAGGTGTTCCCCACCTTGCTTGCAGGCCCAGCTGGAGGCCAGAAGGCAAAGTGGTAGCAGGCAAGCTGGTGAGAAACTGGAGGAGGCCTTTGGTCTTCACCAGGGTAGGAGGCTGGTCCTTATTAGAGGAACCCCATGGGGGTGAAGCGAGAGCCAGTCCCCATTAGGGGAAATGCTGGGGGGGGGGTGGAGGCTTGGGGGGGTCTGGTCTCAATAAGGCCTGGAGACAGTCTCCACATGAAAGCAGATGTCTGTATTTGAGGGGCGGTGAAGGGGGCTGTCAAAGGAATGCCTGTGACTTGCGGGTGGGAATCAGTCCAGGGGACTTCAAGGAGGCTTGGAGGAAAAGTTGCTGGGGTTTCTGCAGAAGCTGGGAGCATAGGTCCTGGGGGAGGAGGATATGGAGGGCCTCTCTCCCTCCCATAGTGCTACTGCTCCCCACCCGATCCTCGTTGGCTCCATACTGCCATGGAGACCATTCACACCGGGGCTACATAATTTCCAGGGAATGTCCCAAATTTCTGAGTTCTCCGGGAGACACCTGAAAAAGATGTTACGCAGGTTAGGGCGCGCCCTCCGCTGACAGTACCTGAAATTGCAAGCTCTCGGAGAAAGGGCTTGATTTCCTCTCCTCACTCATGCCCCCTAGCGGTACAAACAAAGCTGCACTTCTAAACCAACCAACAACTGTTGGAGGCAAAGACAACTTTGCACCCAACACTAACTCCATGCTTCTTTAAGAAAACCAGGAATTGAGATGATGAATCACAGGCCTTCTGGGGGGAGGAACCCATCTTCATTTCAAAGATGGCCACTGAGCTGCCTAGGCATAGAGCTGGCTTCTGGCTTGCTATGACCCCCTGAGAAGCATGTGTCCTGGGGTTGAGGAAGGGAATGCCCTTGAAATGCGCTAGTATGAAGAAGGGGTTAGGATTTTTATTTTCCTTCTTTTTAACTAATCTACACCTAACTGGTCACATGTGGCTACTGGATACCATATCAGAGGGCATAGGTCCAAGCCACTCCCCATAGCATTACGGCCTCTGCTATTGAAAAGGGTCCTTTTTCTTCCTGTCTATAGACGTCTATAAAGCTTCATATGTGGTATAAAAGAAATGCCGAAGCAAAAGTGCATGGGTATGGAGGTCTGGTCTGTCGCTATGTATTGTAGTGCTAAATATTGGTCACCCCCAGGGATGGGAAAATCCTCACGTACACCAAGTGATGGCGTGCAATCTTGCTCCTTAATTTAAAACTATTGGTTGAAAAAGACACCTACAGCCTCTAGCTGGGCAGGAGAGAGATAGGTGGAGTTTCGTTTTCCCCTGGCCTGGAGTCAGAGGTAGGACCATGAGAGAGAAGAGAGAGGAGGAGAGAAAGGGAGATGCCACGGGGTAAGGGATCATGAGGGCTGGCCAATTGGAGTGAGAGCTGCCCAGATGGAACATGGGAAGTTGTAACTTGGGGTTATTGATAGGGGTTATTGATAGGGGTTATTGATAGGGGTTATTGGTAGCTTAGAGGGTAGATGTCTGCCCAGCTCTAGTGCTTATTGTGCATATAAAAGTTGTGGGTCTTTTATCTGGGAACTGAATGATCTAAGGTGGGGTAGAAACCCCCGATTGAGATTAATTTTTTTCTACAATGCATGAGTAAAACAAGCAGTGAAGACGGCTAACGCCATGGTGTGAGAAGCGTGCCTGGCACTGAACTGCTGAGAGTCAGATTAGAAAGGGAAGACGAGGGTTGGGGATTTAGCTCAGTGGTAGAGCGTTTGCCTAGCAATCGCAAGACCCTGGGTTCAGTCCTCAGCTCCTGAAAAAAAAAAAAAAAAAAAAAAAAAGAAAGGGAAGACGATACTACCCTATGACCTCCTCTGCCCAGATAGCACTTCAATCCTTTGGGCCCCGACGTCAGCTTGTTAGAAGTCAGGGCTTCTAGTTGTTCTCTTCTCTCCCTGGCCTATCCTTTGGAGTCAAAGGTATACAAGATTCGCTAGCTTTAGGGAGTCTGGTAAGCAGCAGACAAGATCAGCATGAAGCTTTAGGTCTGAAGGCCTTGAAGTACAATGTCTTAGACCAGTAATGAAGGGCTGAGATCTCTTTTGGGGGTGGGTGGGATTTGAGATAGGGTTTTATTGGACAGCCTTGGCTGACCTGGAAGTTGACCAGGCTGGCCTCAAACTCACAGAGAACTGGCCTGTCTCCACCTCCCCTTGTGCCAGCCCTGTCAGGCAGGCTGACAGCCTATGTTGTTTCTCAGGTGCTGGGAGCAGGGGAGAGGGCACTCCGGTATTAGACCTGCTTGAAGAAGCAGTGGTATGCAGAGGAAGCAGCAGGGGCCTGGGAATCAGAAATCCTGTCCCAAGAGTGACTCTATCACTGATCACACAACTGAGGCAGGTGCCCCTGGTGCCTCTCTTCGGGACAGGAAAGAAGGCTCTCAATTTGGAAGGCTGGTGGGGGTGCTGGCTATGAATACTGATTCAGCACTGCCACTGAAGTCCCGAGGAGGACCCTAAGATCCCTCTCTCTGGCCAGCCTCCCCTCCACAGGCTACATACCCACAAACCAGCCATCATCACACTGCTGCATGACATCCACACGGTCTCCCTCACGAAGTTCCAGCTCATCTTCATTCTGGGGTCTGTACTGGTACATGGCCCGGTACCTGTGGAAATGGCAGCATAGCAGCCAGAGGCCTCGGGCTCCTTCCCAGACCTGCTGGCAGTTCTACCAAGAGCTGTCACTTCTGGTGCCCTGTTCCCATCACCTAAGATTAGCTCTACCTGGGAGTTTCCCCAACCTATAGGTGAGGGACAGTAGGACCGGGGCCTAGTACTGCCTGCCATCAACTCCCTCCCAAAGCAAGCCCCCAGCTGGTACTCACGGAGTCCAGTGTATCTCTGTGGTGTTTAGGGAGGAGGACCCCAGGTTTGTGGGATGGCTGGTGCCTCGTGGATGGGACAGGGTTGGTCCAGGGGTACTGAGACTCTGGGGGTTTATGGGAAGAAAGAAGGAGCATAAGGAGGAGGTATAGGGAGAAGTAGTAGACTGGGGTCCCACAGGGAAAGCTGAGGAGCAGCTTGCATGCCCTTTCCCAAAGCTCCCAGGCCCAGGAAGGTGCGATCTAACTCGCTCACTTCAGCGGCACTTGGATGTGGGCCCAGGCCTCAGGCACCGTGAGTGGCTGGACTTCTAAGCACCAGTGAGGACAAACAGGCCTGAGGAGGAGCCAGTAGCAGCTGTACCTGCTCAGAGAGGCTGGGTGAACATGTGGACCCAGGTCAAGAGCACTGAGAAGGGCTGCCAAATACTTTTGCGCAAACCTGCCTCATCAGTCTCCCACGATGGAAACTTAGCTTTTCTACAGGGAGCACTGTCTGTGGGCCACACAGCACGCAAATACCAAAGCCCTGAAACCTAGCGCTAGCTACCTTGCTGAAGATCTACATTGAAGGTGTGAACTCTTGGAGGGTCAAGTCTAGCCTGCTATCCGAGCTGGGCCTGCCCATGCCTCTCTGAGCTGGAAGATCAAAGATCAGAACCTCAAGGGAGTGAGGGCCAAAGCAAGATGGGCCCATGCTAAATTCTGCCCAACTTCCCGCTTCTCTGGAGGCTGTTCAGGAAGAATTACCAGTGTGGGCCAGTCAGAGGATAGGAAGGCAGTGTGAAAAGCAGGCCACCTCACCTGGGGTTGGGATCTGGGCTCCTGAAGGGTGATGGGGAAGGGGAAGGCAGAGCGTCGGGGGGAGGTCCGACCTCCCCAGTCAGTGGGGTCCACAGGTATTGAGGAGGGTTGGGAGTGGCTGCCTAGATGAGCAGTGGTTGTCAGGTGAGGTGATGTAGGGAGCTGGGGACTATCGTCGCAGAGCCTGAGCCGGGGCTCCCGGTTTATCTGCACGTAGCTGGCAGGGAAGATGCCTTGGCGTCCCGTGCCCGTGATGCGCCCCTCGTACCAATGTTCATTCACTTTGCGGATCAGGCAGATGCGTTCCCCCTGAGGAGTTAGAAAGGAGTTCTTGTCAGCAGGGGTTTCTTGGGCATCACACACCTGAGGGTGGCTTACCTGGGTCATTTCACTCAGTTCTAATGCTACATGCACGAGAGATCAGGCTCAGAAAGGATCAGCAGGTTATCTAAGGTCATACAGCTAAAAAGAAAAGGAGTCAGGAACAAGTAGAAGACTAAGTTCTTCCCATAGCAGGCAGTGCTAGATTTGGATCAGCTCTTTCCCCTGGCCAAAGCTTACAACACTATCAATCCCTACCTCCAATCACTAATTGCAAACCCCAACTACAGTTCCCCAGTGTCAAGTCCAAGTTATGTGGCCTTGGTCAAGCTGCTCTGCCCCTGTAAGCTTGGTTTCCTCTTGGGTTAAGTGGGATAACCGACCACTGCTGTTGCTATGAGACAAAGAATCAAGCATGGCCTTTTAAGTAGCAATGGACAGATTAGCAAGCCACCAACTTAGTCCTGCCTGACTCACATGTCCTGTGACCCTCTCCCAGGGCAGAAGGCACAAGCTGATGGAGGTTGGTATAGAACTGCCAGCATGTCAGCAGGCTACTCTAAGAAGGATGTCCTCCCCCTCACTGCCCAGTCCTCTCCTGCCCAGCCACCCACCCCACCTCCTTCCCTTCTATTTATGGAGTCAGCCTTTTTTAGGGGTGCTCACTAGAGGCATCTATGGCCTTCGCCCCAAATTCAAAGGAAGACCGGTTCCTCGTCTTGAAGAAATTTTTCAAACTTTCTTTACCATAATCTAGCACAAAATATGCTTGTCAGTAACATCTTGGAAATCATACACACACACATGTATGTGCACACATAGGGCCTCGTGTTCAATACAGTACCCTTTGCACACAAAATTTATTTCTAGTCCTTTAAAAATGTAGAGTATGATCTTCAACCAGATAATTAAAGATACAATGGTAGGGTCAGGCATGATGGCTCATACCATACTGAAATACTAGTATTTGGGCAGCTGAGGCAGCTGAGGTAGGACGACTACAGGAAATTCCAGGCTGCCCTGGCCTACGCAGTGAATTCTAGGCCAACCTGAATGACAGAGTGAGACGTTGCTCTTTCAAAAATAGGATAAATTTGGCCAAGCCATGGCACAGGCCTATAACTCCAGCAATTTGGGAGGCTAAGGCAAGAATATAGAAAGCTCAAGTCCTGTGGGCTGGAAAGATGCTCAGTAGTTAAGAGTATCTGGTGTTCTTGCAGAAGACCAGGGCTCCATTCCCAGCACCCATATAGAGGCTTACAACTATCTGCTACTCTTAATTCAGGGGTTCGAGGCTTACTCCTGACCACCATGGGCATTGCACGTGTGGTATACACATACACACAAGCAAAACACTCATGTTTTTTAAAAATGGTTTAAGGCTAGCCTGGGCTATAGAGTGAGTTCTAGGCCAGCCTGGGCTATACAGTGAGTTCTAGGCCAGCCTGGGCTATAGAGTGAGTTCAAGGCTAGCCTGGGGAACTTAGCAAGACCCTGTCTCAACATTAAAAATAAAATGAGGGCTATACTAGAGCATTTGCCCTGTGTGATAGGACTCTTGGTTCAGTCACTAGTACTGGGGTTAAAAATAAAAGATCAAGAGATCTATTCCAAGAGATAGGAAAAAACTAAAATTCTGAGTACAGTTGACGTTTTTTAAAATGTTCATTTCTTTCTGCAGGATCTCCTTTGTCTTCCCCTGCCTGACTCTACTTTGCCCTGCCTGGCCTCACCTTTCGGAAGGACAGCTCCACATCCAGGTCTCCCTTGAAGGTATACTGGGCTACAGCATCTCCATACTCCAGCACCTGGTATGTGGGCGGCTTGATGGGCTTGGGAATCTCATCTGCAGGCAGAACCTGAAGGGAAGGTGTGAGAAAAGTTCAGACCAGACAGCAACTGGATACACACCTATACTCCCGAAGAGAGAGCCATACGGAAGCAACATGGGCAAGGCTGGCCCAGGTCAGACGTCACTTCCACACACTCCAGATACAGCCTAGCCAGTGGCAGTGTGAGTACAGGCAGGCACTATGAGATGGTCATCCAAAGGGTTCCTGGAGGAAGACTTTCCAGTGGAGTGATGTGCAATAGCACAGGCAGAGCAGGAGGGTGAAGGCCGAGATAGAAGCCAGTCCAACTACAGAGCTACAGATATGGGTCACAGATACAAATGAAGGCGATACAGAATGGTGGCTTGAATAAGAATGGTCCCCATAGGATCGTATATTTGAATGCTTAGTCAGTGGGGAGTAGCACTGTTTGAAGGATTAGAAGGATTAGAAAGTGTGGCCTGGGGCTGGGGATTTAGCTCAGTGGTAGAGCGCTTACCTAGGAAGCGCAAGGCCCTGGGTTCGGTCCCCAGCTCCGAAAAAAAGAACCAAAAAAAAAAAAAAAAAGAAAGTGTGGCCTTGTTGGAGGAAGTGAGTCTCCAGGGGTGGGCTTTGAGGTTTTAAAAGCTCAGCCAGGTCTAGTGATTCATATTCATTCTCTCTCTCTCTCTCTCTCTCTCTCTCTCTCTCTCTCTCTCTCTTTCTCTCTCTCTCTCTCATTCTCTCTCTCACTTTCTCTCCCTCCCTCTCTCCCTCCCTCCCTCCCTCTCTTCCCCTCCCCTTCTTTCCCCTTCCCTCCCCACCTCTCTGCCTTTAGATCAGGATGTAGCTCTCAGCTACTACTCCATCACCAGGCCACCGTGCTCCCGGCCATCATGATAATGAACTAAGACTCTGACATTGTAAATAAGACTCCATAAAAGTCGCCTTGGTCATGATCTCTTCAAAGCAATAGAAGAGTGACTAAGGCATACAGTCTAGAGGTCTTGGTTAGGTTTGTTTTGTCTGCTAGTTTAAGAACTAAAAGGCAGGAAAAATCTTGAGCACAGCAGGCAGCAGCAGAGAAAGATCAAGCACCTCAGACAGGAGCAAACAGAATTAGCCGTTGGAGAAAGGTGTTCTTGGGGCTGAAGAAACACACATATGCAGCAAACACACAGAGATGAAGACCCTCTCTGCACAGGAAGCTGAAGAGTCTGAGGGCTGGGGTAGTTTAGCATCTGAAGGGTCTTTCTCTCCTGATTTAGGGTTGGTCAGTTTGAAAAAGCTAGGACGTCTGATTGGCCTACAACTGTTGTGTAACATGTCCTCCTGGCCTTGGCCTTACCAGTCTATTAGCAGGGACTGCTAGGGGGGGGGACAAGGGCTTACAGCGCCTGTGTGTGAAGTTGTCAGGCTTTTGTCTCAAGTCAGGAGGGTAAGGAAGAAGCCCACCATCTTGGAAATTCACCATTTCTGTTACCTAGCCATGGCCCTTCTCCCTCTCCCTAGTAGGGAGTCAGTCTAACTCCTGATGTCTCAAGGGTTCTGCAGAGGAACTTGTTCTGAAGCATATATATATATGCTGTTTCTGGAACTTACTAAGTAACATAGGCTGGCCTTGAACTCACAGAAATCCACCTGGCTCTGCCTCCTAAGTGCTGGGATTAAAGTCATGTGCCAGTAGGTCTGGATCAATTTATTCTATCTTTTATCACTCTTGAGGGCCAAGTGGCCCTTGGTTTAAGTGTCCTGGTCCCTCCTGCCCTTTGGTCCCACCAGGGCTCTGAATCCCCATGCTTTCTTGGTTAACCCTATTCATAAAAATCAATAAGCTGGGGTTGGGGATTTAGCTCAGTGGTAGAGCGCTTACCTAGGAAGCGCAAGGCCCTGGGTTCGGGGCCCCAGCTCCGAAAAAAAGAACCAAAAAAAAAAAAAAAATCAATAAGCTAATGGACCATTTCACGCTAAGCTGTAGATGACTGCTGGACTACATGACTGTATGTACTCAGTAAAACTCCAGAAAACAGATGAATGTATGGATGGACAGAATCTGTAATAACTATTAAACCAAGAGCCTGAATTATGACAGCCTACCCAGTTATCAAAGGGACATCATGAAAATAATGAGAAAACAGTTTATGTTAACTAACAGAAACAGTAAGAATAGTAATCATCATAACATCATCATCACAATTTGCTCAGTCCTGGTGGCACATGCCTTTGATGGCAAGCACTTGGGAGGCAGAGGCAGGCAGATCTCTGTGAATCCAAGACCAGCCTGGTCTATGGAGTGAGCTCTACACCATCCAAGGCTACATAAGATCCCATCTCAAAACAAAACCAAAACAAGAAAATCAATTATTTTTTATTTTATTTATTTATTTTTATTTGTGGGATGCAGCTAAACATCTTAAACAGTGTTAAGAGGGAAACTTACAGTATCAAATGCTATTATTATAGATCACCTAAACTACCATGAGGCGGGAGGATCGCCATAAAATTGAGGCCAGCCTGGGCTACATAGTGATTCTAGGCCAGCCTGGGCTGCTGTGCCACTCTTATCAAAGGTAAAAAGAAAAAGAAAAAAGAAAAAGGAAAAAAGAAAGGCTAAACTTTCACTCTTGAGGTCAATCATTACGCCATAAACATCAGGAAATGGCAACATCAGGGAGGAGGCTCACTGAGGGGTAGAAACCTGATGACCTGAGTTTAGACCCCACAACCCACAGAAAAGCCAGAAGCAGAGCAGTAGCAAATAGGAAAGCCCGCCTTAAGGTGGACGACAGGAACTGACACCCCAGAATTGTGTTCTGGCCTCCAGATGTGCACCATAGCAGGTTTGCACCCACACATACAAGACTACATATACTTTTAATAATTTATTTAATCTTTTGTTGTATGTGCTTTGGTAGTTTTGCCTGCATTATGTCTGTGTGAGGGTGTCAGGTGGCCTGGATCTGGAGTTACAGACAGTTGTGAGCTGCCAATGACCTGTGACCCTGAACCTGGGTCCCCTGGAAGAGCAGCCAATGCTCTTAACCACTGAACCATCTCTCCAACCCCAAGAATAAATATATATATTTTTTTGGTTCTTTTTTTTCTGGAGCTGGGGACCGAACCCAGGGCCTTGCGCTTCCTAGGCAAGCGCTCTACCACTGGGCTAAATCCCCAACCCAAGAATAAATATTTTTAAAATACAAGGGAATATTATGAACAACTTTATGCCAGAGGTTTAGTTTGCTACAAATTAAGACACAGAGACTAAAAATAACCTGTAGGTCTCATAAAGCCATGACTCTTTGACTAAGCATGGAACCTCCATCTTTAAAGTGAGATAATTATCACACACACACACACACACACACACACACACACACACACACACACCCGGCAGTGTGAGGAACAAACAGGTAACACACCTGAAAGAGGTGATACATTTGCAAGTGAACTGTCACACATTTCACATTCTGGTTAGTTAAGACCAGGATAGAAAGATGGAATCTTGCTAAAATCTAGAGCCCTGATATGGTGGTAGCTTCTGGATGAGTGTCTCTTCAACTGTCCCTGGGTTGGGAGAACAGGCTAAGCCCTGGACCAGGTGATGTGTGGGCCAAAGACATTCAAGAGAGAGCACAGACCGCTCAAGGTTTTACAGGAAACTTGGAGTCTGCAGTTTCTAAGTCTCTCCCAACCTATCTCCTTCACTCACCTCCACATAATTAGCTGGGAAGATGCCCAGTCGGCCATGGTGTTCCCCCTCCAGCCAGTTCTTGTCCACTTCTTTATGGATATAGACAATGTCACCCTTCTGCAGAGTCAGCTCCCTGTAGGGGAGAGCAATGTACAGCACCGGGTACACTTTCTTCTTCAGACACTGCCCTGTGTACCCCCTCCCTCTCCCGCCTTCTTCCAACTGAAGCCTGAGCTCCTTCCCTTCCCCTCACAGTTCAGACTGCCCAGGGTGGAGGGGGAAGGGCTGAGAAAAAGCACTTACTTGGGGGACTGCGCCTGGAAGTCAAACTTGAGCCGGGCAGCCTTCCTCTGAGAGAAGAGAGAGAACAGAGTGGGCTACCTCAGACAGACAGGGACCTACCCAGACACTCCCTGACCCTAGGGACTCTCTTACCTTCTTCTCCTCCTTCCTCGCAGGGCTGCTACCCCTTTCAGAGGCACTAGGCTCTGTGGAGAAGCACCACCTCAGCTTGGGGAGGTCATGTCTGGGGGGATCGGGTTGGGATGGGTTATGCTCCCCCAACCCACCCAGGTCAGGCACAGGGAAGCAAGGACTCTGTGACCTTCCTGGCCCCCACCCTCCCTTTCCTGGGGCACCACATAGCTAGCTGTAAGAGAACTTCCAGAACCAGTAGGCGGCCTTTCAGGGCCAACAAAAACAGGATTTATCTTACCTCGGGCTGAGGAAGGGTAGACAAAATCTCTACGTCCCAGAAAGGGGCTTCCTCCTCCATCTGCCATTCTGTGGGGGCTCAGGGGTCGGGAGGAACCGAAGTAAGGTGCATGCGGTGAGTTGGGCCTCCAGGCTGAGGACAGTCTGCAGGGACAGAGGCAGGGAGTCACCTGTTTGAAACTTTACATCCCTCAGAGCTAGTCGGCACATTTTACTGACCTCCCAGGCCCTCTGACTACCCCCATCCCGTCCCCTGCCTTCCCAGGCGTCTTCCCAGGTCCGGGGCTCTTAACAGGATGTCCTATTTCCCGTGCAGCAGAGGGCCGGGAAGGGTGAGGCCTTGGGTTAGGAGAAGCGGAGGGCGCCCGAAGAAACGCGGGAAGTGTCGGGCCTTGGGTTCCACCATCCACCTCCAACGCCGCCAGCCACTACCACTAGAGTCCTCCTCGGTTTAGGACAGGTGGCCTCAGGGCAGAGGTGCGGTTGGGATGCGGCCAGGCACTTTTCCGATTTTCAGGCCCCTCCTCCGGGTTCGCCCGTCCCCCACCGTGGGCAGGGCCATCGCCCCCCTCTCCCGGCCCGCGCCACGTCCCCTCCCCCGGGGAACAGACCCTCTGCTCCGGCCCGCGTCTCTATCACTTACCGGGCGGAGGGCTGCTGCTCCGGGCCGGGCTGCTCAAGGGGCCGTCGTGGAGCCTGAGAGTTCTGCGTAGGGACACCGGACGCGATCAGAGCCTGGGACCCGGGGACAGGGCAGCCGAAGCCAGTGCGGCCACCTCCTCCGGAAAAGTTCGCGGCTCGGGAGGGAAGAAGGCCGGAGAGGGGCGGGACGTGGGGTCCTAGAGGCGGCCGCGAGCCTTCGCGCTGGGAGGAGGCGCCAAGGAAGGAGGCCCGGCCTGGGAAGCTAGGGCCGGGTCAGTTCTTGGGGTCCCTGGGGCTGCGACTGGGGGCGGGGGCAGGTAGGGAGGGGGCCCTGGAGCCGAAACATTGAACCAGATTTGGCCAGGAAGGGTTCTCAGGGGTCACTTAAGTCAACGCCCAGTATTTTGTAAATCGGACAAGGCTGAAGTCCGCCCAGAGTCGCCAGTTTCTGGTTCTGCCTGCTTCCCTCTGTCACCTGCTGCTGTGGCTTAAGCCTTCCTCTAGAAGCCCTCCGGAGGCTAGTACCTTGGGGGATGGCAGGCGGGTCTCAATGGCCCGCAGGTCCTTGTCCAGCTCTGCGCTCAGCTTGGCCAGTTCTCTCTCTAGCAGGACCTGGGTGATAAGATCCTCTTAGGAAGTGCACTGTATTAGAGGTTGGTCAGAGGTCAGATCTGACAGCCTGGTCAGCCAGAGGCAGGCCTCAGGGAGGGGGGTCAGGACATGTTTTGATGCCTGCAGTCATGGTTCAAGGCTAATGGGAAGGTGTCACCTCATTCCTGTCATAGTCCCCAACCCAAGACTCCAGGGTGTCAAAAGTGCTTTAGTATTTGCTGGCCTTTTTTATTTTGGAGGAAAACAGATGGGGGTGGGGAGTATGTTTTGTTTAAGAACCTGAGGGCCTGCCCAATTCCTTTCTGTTGGCTTCCATGGCCTTCCATGGCCCAGGTTTGCTGCAACCACCCACCACACAATGAGTATTGGAATGAGCTGAGCAGGTGCACTTACCTATATTCAGTACACACTCCCCGCCCCATTCTCTGCTTACACTCTTTCCTATATTAGTCTGTGTGTGTTTATTAATCATCTACTGAGTTCAGGCACTGTCCTTGGTGCTAGGGATAGAGCTGAAATTGTATTGGCCTAGGGCAAGTTGGAGCCTTGATTCTATGACCTCTCTCCATGGCTACTAAGACCACATTACCCAGAGTCATCCTTGTTTACTGTTGACTCTGGTGTCTTTCCCCCATTTCCATCGGGCAGCACTCACCTCAATGGGCTGTGCAGGTTTCTCAACAGGGTCATCCACCAGTGATTTCTTGGGCTGTAGGGTGGGAAGGGTATGTCAAAGGGCATAAACCCATCTGGGTCAGGCTCCAACTGAGGGTGGTTTTCAGTCCTAGAGGACCCTGCTAATATGCTTACCTTATGCCCAGTTTCTAGTTCGTGCAGAAACTGGTTCCAGGAGTCTTCTGTCCAGACATTCTCTACTTTCTCTCGATGTCTAGGCACCTGCATAGAGGTAGGTGGCCACTAGCTTGAGTGGAGGGACACTAGGGTTGTATCTAGAGTCTAAAGGTGGGCCTTGTCTCCCCTGATATGCCCACAGATGCATTACTAAGTGTGCAAGCTGAAATCAGGGAATGATCTGTGCTGTGTCTGCAGATACGTGTGGCCAGAGAACATGCAGCTGAGGATGGTGTTGGGGAGCAAAATGGTCTACCTGATTTGAGGCATGAAGCCTTGAGGATGGTCCAAGATTATAGTTCAAGGTATTTCTAGATGTCTCTTCAGAGTGGTTCCAGTTTCTTCTGAAGAAAGAGAAAACACCACTTAAGCTTCCTCTTAGAAAACTGAGACCTGGATGAGAATGTAACCAAAGGAGAAGGGGCTGTGCCTTTCTCTACCTCTTTCCTCATTCCCACTGAGGAAACCTTCCTGCCCACTGACTGTGGAAGTTGTGCCATAGACCTTGGAGCCATGGCAAGGTGTATGCAAGCCCGGGCTGGACACCAGCAAAATGGGAATGACTTGCAAGGGAGCATGTGCTAGGTGTCCAGTAGAAGGCCTATACAAACACTGCTCTATGGATAGCCAGGATCTCCCTTGGAGCCTTGGGCAAAAGCATCCTGCCTATGTGTTTGGTATGGTGTGTACCTGTGCAGCTGGCTTGCAGACTGCTCTGGCCAAGTGGTCTTAGAAACCATGGCCCAGGATGTAAGAATACAAAAAACTCCAAAGAAAACTGGAGAGCCTCTCTACCCAGGAGACCTGGGCAAATTGTTTCGGGTTCCTGAGCCTCAGGTTCATGGGGCTTGGATGAAGTGATAAAACCTGTGTAGCCACCTCAGTCACTGGGGTACCCCATCCACCTAGGCTTTCTCTCTTGGCTGGCCTCTGGCTTTAGTCTGGAATGACTGAATGGGGCTTATCAAATGATGGCATGTCTGACCACGGGATGAGGATTTGTTGCCTATAATTATGAGTCTGTTCTCGTTTCTATAATAAAAAGGTGTTCATAAGAATGGAATGTGCTGTTTGCAATAGAAGGAAGCTCTCATCATACAGGAACCTGTGTGTTAGCATGTTGGCAGACTTGCTATATGCCAATCATAATGCAAGATGCATTCGTTTGCTTACTCCATCCTCTCAGTTACCCCCATGACCCCCACTTACAAGATGGAGACACTGACACTGAAGCTCAAGGTCGAATGACTAGTGGCAGTACATTGACTTGGATCTCTTGTCATTATCTCACTGATGACAAAGGCTACAGGTCAGTAATGGCTGTGCTGGTGAACTGAATTCTACCCCATATAGGCACATACAGCTGGTGTACTTTACCACCAAGCAGAGTTCCAGGTCCCCAAGGTGTAGCAGAGCACCCCTGAATACTCAGGCCAGGATTTCTTCCTTTCCCTCTCTGGAGAGCACGTCTGAGCCACAGTCTGATAGAAAACTGGGTTCACTCATGCTATAGGTTTTCCTCTCAGTTTTTATATATAAGTACACTGTAGCTGTCTTCAGACACACCAGAAGAGGGCATCGGGTCTCCTTACAGATGGTTGTGAGCCACCATGTGGTTGCTGGGAATTGAACTCAGGACCTCTGGAAGAGCAGTCGGGTGCTCTTAACCGCTGAGCCATCTCTCCAGCCCTCCTCTCAGTTTTTAAAGTGGAAGGGCCACATGTCCAAGCTGCCCTTAACAGTTTCCATCCCTAGTGCCCTGGACACATATCACTTATGGTCTTTGGATCTGTGAGGGTCTGGCTTTTGATGCACAAGAGGAGTGGTTCTGTCCCTGGCTATCTTTGAGCCTGGTGAGCTGGAGCATCTGCAGCTATGGAGCCCCTCTGAGCCCCTCTAGAGCCCAGTGGAATAATAGACCCTTTCCTGTCCGCTCCCAGGTTGTGCCAGGTTTGGCCACAAGAGGACACTAGTCTCTGTATTGCCTTGGCCATAGCTCACCCGCTCGAAGTCCCAGTTGTGCCAGGCCTGGAGGCAGGTCTTTGTTGGGGCCCTGGATGCCTGGGGTCTGCAGAAGAGGCACGTGAGGAAACCACTGGAGATGAATGAAGACAGACAAAGACAAGTGTTAGGCAGTTATTTTAAGCTTTGCCATTCTAACACCTGGATAACAGGTTCACAGGGACAGACATGGGCACTGTCTCAAGAGATTTGTAACACAAACTCTTCAAAACAGCTTTGGAACAGGTGGTATGCCCATTTCACAGATAAGAAAAGAGAGGCCCAGAGAAACCTGGTCAACAGATGGCGAAACAAGGGCTCTTTGGACAGTGAAGGTAGCCTTAGTCATTGCCTACCAGGGGACTTAGTGTTCCCAGATGTGCTCCTTAAGATTCTCTTGCATTGAATCATACCACCCAGGAAGACACCCAAATCCAGGCCACACGTCTCCAGACTCCAACTAATGAACCCACACTTCTCACCTTTGGGTGGGTCTTCCAAGGTCCAGTCCAGCTGCAGGTCTGGGGAACAGAAAGGACTCGGTCACCAACGGAACACAGAGTGGAGGACAGGGTGCTCTAGGAACCTGCCTAGCCACTCCCAGCCTCCCTTCTGCCTGGAGCAAGGGCTGAGGGCTGAGTCAGGGCCTGAAGAATGTCCTGAGGGAGGGAAGGAATTAGGAAGGCAGCCCTTGGGAGGGCTTGAAATGCCTGCCTCTGGCAGCCTTTAGCCCCGAGAGCCAAATGGGCGGCAACCACACTCTCTAGGTTCTCCTGCTTATTCACACACACTGACCCTCTCCTGACCTCTGTAGGCTTGCCCTGGCCATGCCAGCCCCTTTCTCTTTCCCTTCTCCAACTGGAATGCCTAATTTCTCCCTTTGCCCAGTCCCATTCCTCTCAGTGTTCAGGATTTTCAGGGGGTGAGATGGAGACGATGGTTCTAACACCCAAATACTGTTCTCAGGAGCCTGCCTTCACCTCCCTCTGCTGCTGGGTGACTGCTTTTCTCACAGCAACCATACTACCCTATCTCTAGCCCTCAGTCCTCTTTCCTGGTAGGCCTGCTGCCCACCACTGCTGCCCCAACCACCACGCCCAGGGGAATCAGGACCTCCATAGCACCCAGCCTTATGGTCTTGACTTATCATCTTATGATCATCTAGCTTGACTCAGTGGTAACATTTGTCACAGCTCTTCCTTCTGAAACTCCGTTTTCTTATCTGGACACAGGGAGACTATTTGGTTCTCCTTGTCTCTTTTTGGAAGCATCTCTAGTCTCTCGGCTGCTTTCCTCACCTGGGCGGGGATTCTCCGAACCCACATGCTCAGGGGGCTCAGTTGTAAAGACTGTTTCTCCATCTCCCTGTGTGATCTTGGCTAGTCTCAAAGTTTTTCAAATACATTCAGCCTTGTTTCCACAGGGTCTACATCCATGGATTCAACCAGGCCCACTTTGAAAATATGTCACATCTGTACTGCACATGTACACGGACTGTTTCTTGTCATTATTCCCTAAGCAGCACAATACAGTGTACATATAGCTACTAACTCAGCATTTACTTTGTATTAAATATAAGTAATCTGGGGGACGCTATAAGATTTATGAGAGGATGTCTACAGGTATGTGTGAATATGACTACTTATACCTAAATTTATCGTACTTTTACATTTATTTTATATATTATGTGTGCGTGTGTCTGTGAACAACATGTATAACCAGTTTCCCATGGAGGCCAAAAGAGGGTGCCAGATCCACTGGAACGGGAGTTACAGAGTTGTGGGCTGCCATGCAGGGGCTGGGACTTGAACCTTTGTCTTCTAGAAGAGCAGCCACCTAACCCTGCAGCCCCTTCAGGGTTTTTTTGTTTTATCTGTTCATGTTTTAGAAATGTTTCGTGTGTGTGTGTGTGTGTGTGTGTGTGTGTGTGTGTGTGTGTGTGTATGTGAACACATGTGTGCCACAGCATGTGAGGGTCAGAGGACAAGTTACAAACATCAGTCCTCTCCTTCCACAATGTGGGTTTTGAAGAGTGCCAGGCTTGGAAGCCTTCACCCACTGAGTCATAGGACCTCACATCACGCCTAAGTTATCTTAGAACTCACGGTAATCTTCCTGCCTCAGCTTCCTGAGTAAGCCACCACCGTGGGGCCCTATATCCGTGGCTTTGGATATGGCATTTTATACAAGGGACTTGTTCTTGCAGGGAGCTGCTCTCTAAGGTCAGTGCTGTCTGTTCCTACAAGTCTAGTTTCTGGTCAAGCCAAGGCTATACACATCAGAACTCTCTAGGACTAGAGATCCCCATCATTTTTTTAGCACCCCAAGTATTTCACATGCAGCCTTAGACCTCGCCCCTGACCTAGCCCAGGGCATTCTGTTACCTACTCCCCTTGGGTGTGACATGCTGGAAACCAAAAGTCTTTTCGTTATTGTTGGTTTTTAGAGAGAAGGACTCATTTTCTAATTTTGGCTGTGGTAGAACTCACTGTAGACCAGGCTAGCCTTAAACTCCTGCCTCCATTTCTCAAGTGCTGGGACTAACAGCATGTGCTACCCCACCAGGCTCCAAATGCCTCTTAAGCCTGCTTCCTCTGCAGTCTTCCCTATCTCTAAAAAATGTCAGCACCAAAGCCAGGCAAGCTCCCACGACCCCTGAAACATGAAGACTGAGAGCTTTTGGTCAGCCTGGTGAGCTCAAGGCCAGCCTGGAATACATGAGGCCCTGTCTGAAAGATAAAATGAAGTCAAACAGCAGCTTCATCCTTCAACTTGCTCAGGTTTACATTCACTTTCCATGCTGTTCTTTCTCCTTCTGTTCAATTATAGCAGATCCCAATGCTGTACTTGGAATGCCCCTGGAATTCCCACCCCACCCCACCCCACCCCATCCCATCCCACTGCCCTGGACTGGGTCACTGCTAGGTATAGACTGGATAAGAGCAGGGTTTTCATGGTGCGCCCACCTCCCCCTCTGCCAATCAGGGGAATTGGTGCTCTTGTTCCCTCCTCTCTTCTGTGTCTAGCAGTGTGGGCGATCCTCCCAGCCCTCTTTGTTAGAATTCTTCACTTCTGCTCGAATGGCTCAGAGGTTCCAGGTTTCTTGTCCAATAAAAGTCAAAGCCCTCTTAGGAACCTCCAAAGCCTCACAAGACCTGACCCTATGACCTTTCAGACTGCAACTCCTACCTTGAATCCCCTCTCACCCTAGTCCAGAGTTTCCTGGTCCTGTTTTTCCAGATGCAGTTTCCCCTCCGGGTTTTTGAAGCGCCCTCTGCTGGCACATTCCTCTCCACCTTTCTGGGCTAAGTTCAAGGGCCTCTTCACAGGGTCCTTTCTGCCAGTTCTGGGTCAGGCCTAGCTGAAGGGTGGCCTAGCTGACCTGGCCACCCTCCAGCTTCTTTGGTTATTCTAGCCCTTTCCGTCATCTGTACATCGTGCATCTTTCTAGTGCTCTGTGCACAGGAAGTCCTCAGAGATAAGCAAGGACTGACTCAATGCACAGATGGCCTTAGAGTGCTCATATGCAGCTCAGGATTGGCCGCCTTTGGACCAATGCTTCAGGTGGTGCTGAAGCCTAATCACAAGTCCAGAGAGATCCCAGAAAGCCCTCAGAGGACATTGGGAAACTTCAACTAGTCGCCATCTACTAAAGTATGTCTGGAGGCCATTATTGGTCCCAAGTATTGGTAGAACAGAGAAATTCCCTCCTTGCTCCTTCTCTTCCTCTTCTCTTTCCTCCCCCCAACCCCCTGCCTATTTTCTTTTCTTTTTTTTTTTTTTTTTAGATTTTTGAGGCAGAGTCTCACTTTGTAGCTTAGCCTGGCCTTCAGATCTGTGATTCCCACTTCCTTTGCCTTCTGAGCACCAGAAGTTACAGGCAGCAACTTTTTTTTTTCTTTGCCTGTTTCCAGGACCACTCACTTTAGAGCACGGAGACAGGAGTCAGAAGATTTTCATTTCATAAGCAAAGAAATCGCCCTTCCTATCCCTCCCACAAGTTCTAGATAGTTGGGAGTCTACTGGGCCCTGGGAGGGTGTCTAACCTGGCATTTTCCGGTGAATTTGCTGGAACATTCTCCGATACCAGTCTCTGGGGCTGTCGACACTCTGAGATGAGAAAATTAAAATCAGGTCTCTTTACTCACCCACACTCTCACCCCCGCTCACCCATCCTCCCCAATGACAAGCCAACTCTGGACACCTAGAAATCCCTACAGATGGCTGGGGTCTGGGGAATATCTCTGGTGCTGGTGTGCATGCATGTGTGTGCACCAGTGTGCATGCAGGCATATACATACCCCTGTTTCTGTGCATGTAGAGGTCAGGCCAGGGGTCAATTGAACACCACTATATTTTTTTTCATTTATTAGTGGGGGTGGGATATGCAGATCTCACACACACACACACACACACACACACACACACACACACACGGCCAGAGGACAGTTTACAGGAGTAGGAGCTCTCCTGCTTCCATACTGGTTCTGGGATCACATTCAGATCATTAGGGATGACGGTAACTGCCTGTACACTTGAACCTTTTCGCCAACCCTGTACCTAATTATTTGTTTATCTTTTAAAGGGTTTTTCTTTTTTCTTTCTTTCTTTCTTTTTTTTTTCGGAGCTGGGGACCGAACCCAGGGCCCTGCGCTTGCTAGGCAAGCGCTCTACTACTGAGCTAAATCCCCAGCCCCCTTTTAAAGGGTTTTTAATGTACGTGAGTGTTTTGCTTATATACTCAGAGGCCAGAAGGGAGTACAAGAGTCCCTGGAAGCAGAGCTATGGACAGCTGTGAGCTGCTGTGTGGGTCCTGGGGATCACACCCTGTACCTCTCCAGGAACAAGCGCTCCTAACCACTGAACCATCTCTTTAGCTCCTTCATTCATTTCATTTTATTTTTGAGACAATGTTTCACTAGATAGCCTTTGGCCGGCCTAGAACTCACTATGTAGATTGCTCTGGCCTTGAACTCAGAGATCTTCCTGTCTCTGCTTCCTGAGTGCTAGGATTAAAGGCACCACCACCCCTCAAAAAATAAGATTATTTGTTTGAGACAGGATCCTTCAGGGAACCTGGAGCTCAGTGTTTCCTCTAGACGGCTAATTCAGGAAGCTGTTGGATCTGCCCGTGGCCCCTAATCCCAGCTCTGGGAGTGAGGACAGATACTTGCAGCAGCCAACTATGATATAATCATGCAGTAAACGCTTTGCCCACTGCGCCTTCTCCCCAGCTCCTTTTGTGGCAGCTTCATGTGGCATGCTGTGTCTGAATTCGAAACATGCAAGAACTCTCTTCAGTGTATAGCATGATAGCCCTCCATTATGAGATGGAGACTGATTTACATTTTCCTCATTTTATTTATCTGTATGTGCATGCACAGCACATGCACTTGTGTGCATGTTTGTGTGGGTGTAGGTGTGTTTGTATGTGTATGTGCATGCATGTGCACATGGAGGACAGGGGATAGTTATTATTTCTCAAGCACTGTCCATTAATTAACTAATTAATGTTTGAGACAAGGTTTCTCTGTGTAGTCCTGGCTCAAGCTCCTTCTATAGACCAGGCTGGCCTCCAACTCAGAGACCCACCTGGCCTTGCCTCCTCTGTGCTGGGATTATAAGCATGTGTGTTATCATGCCCAGCTTATATATATATATAAGTTCCAGGGATGAGAACTCAGGCTCGTAAGGCAAGCACTTTACTGACAGAGCTCTCCACAGTCTTGTGTCTACATTTTTCTGCACGAGGAAACACAAGTAACATGTAGGGAGAGAGGGCATTTCCCATAACCCACCGCATCTAGACCTTACAAAGCAGGAAGGGTATTGTGACTGTGAGGAAATATGTCTGGCCCAACATATGAAGGCAATGAAAGGCCAGGGCCCCGGTAATCCTCCGTGGAATGTGGACTACAGGATCTTTCCCTGCCTGCCAGGGCAATCTCACTCACTTAGCTGTAAATAGGCACCTAGTGTATGGGTGCTAGGCCAGAACTCAGAGGCATCTGGCTACGTTCAGCCCTTAAAGTGGTGGCTTTCCATCTCTGAGATCTGTACCATATAACATCCAAGTGACTCAGACACACAAGGTGTGTCGGCCTCCGTGCCCCACCCCTATTATACTCATAGAGATCTCATAGAGTTCGAACTTAGGAGGGTCTCCGGGCCCCCTCTGTCTGGGACCCTCAGCCCTGGACTCACTGATCGGGGGGCAATGGGCATGCCGCTCTCATCCACGGGCCCGATTCCCTCGTACTTCACCCAGCGCTTGTCCCGCCGCTTGCTGTCCTTGGTCCATGTGGCTGACCAGTTCTGGGCATTCTGGGGGGCAGGCTGCTTAGGGCTCACAGAGGGCTGACTCCCAGGGCCTGGCCAGGTCTGATACCATGCTGGGTCTGTGAGAGGAGTGTAGGATCATTAACTGAAAGGTGGGGTCTCCATCTGACCTTGCCTGTCTCCTCAGAACATCAATCCCTATGAGCTCAAAGTTTCAAACCCTCCTTGTTTGTTTGACTGGGTGATGCAGACACCACAAACCTCCATGTCTGAAGCAGCGCCTCAGGCCTCTGCTTGTTTATTACTTAAAGTGAATTTTAAGAGGATTTTGTTTGGAGCAATCTGTGTCCATCGCTCCCCATTCTGTTTTCCTTGGACGCTCCTAAGAGTTTGCAGAAGGAGGGCTGGGAATGATTACTTGAAGTAAATGCCGGGGGCATCCCAGTTAGGGTGTGGCAAGGCTGATTCTGAGCTGTAGGGGATTGGCAGGGACAGGGGGATGGGAGGGATGGTACTGGAGGGATACAGACTTAAACTTAGACTCCAGCTCTACCACCTATTGATTGATTGTTTAAGTTTAGGCCCATTAACCTCCTGGTGGTGTCTCCGTTTCTGCTTGTACAGAAGGAGAGTAAGTTCAGCAAAGACACAGTGACTTCCAGTCTGTGCCTCTGGACATAGCACATACAGACAACGGCCCCCAAAGAGGTGGGAAACTCATTCCCCAGGCATGTGTTCTGTGTCCCCAGCTTTCCCACAGAACATTGAGTTTCTAAGTAGTTTAGTATAACAGCATACATGCTACAGGGCCAAAGAGTCAAGGGTGTGGATCTCGATGCAACCTTATCTCCTCTGAGCATCTCTGAGACTGGATCCTCACTGGGAAGATGCCCATAACCTACCCTGACTTTGCTTAGCTGCAGATGGATTAGATGGGGTTAGGCTTGCGAAATGTCTGTCCAGTGTTGTCCAGGGTTCAATAATTCCTTGTTAAATGACTGAGGTCCTCTGCACAATGTCTGACTCAGGGGAATGAATGCTCAGTAAAGGACACCATTTCTCAAAGTACTGGATTGTACTGAGGAGTCCCCAGGAGCTCAGAGACCTTAGGGCCCAGACGGCAGACTCTTAAGCTGTCCTTTTGGATTGGATGATAATCCTGGGTGTGTATGTGGAGGGGAGGGGGCATAGAGGGGGGCAGGCAGTCCCTGTCCATTCTTAAGCTGAGACTTCTCACCCTCCCACTTGAATCTCGGGCCCTGTTACAGTTCCCTTGACCCCTAAGACTATGTCCTTCCCTTGTCAAGAGGGAGGGAAATGCTGTGTCAGCCTGTTCTCTTCAAGGTTCCTTTCTCAAGATTTGCATAATCACAGAGTACCCTAAGCTGATTCCACAGTTCCCTGGGGACCTTCTCGTGGCCTTCAAAGATCCATTCCCTTCCATATGGCACAGGAAACTTGCCCCATCCCTGCGTAAGGTTCTTAGAGCAGATCTTCCCAAGCAGACCCACCTGGATGCTGGGAACCATCTCTCCTGGGCGGGGGACAGCCGTTGCACACAGTCCTGGGTGCAGGGTCATGAAACTGGAAATTAAGGGTGTTGGAGCCACCATTCCGGATCACAGGCACCTGTGGGAAGGGGCCAGGAGCAGCAAGCTCAGGGCCCAGAGGTTCCACTGGAGTTCCACTGGGAAGGAATGGCAGCCTGAGCATAGCCTGAGTCTGGCCTCCTGGGGAAGCCATGGAGGTTCTCTGGAGCTTCCTTCAGACTGCCGGTCCACTGCTCCCCCCACCTGGCCCACTAGTGTCCCCATCAACTGCTGGCCCATCAGCGTTCCTTTTTCCTTGCTGTTCACTCACCCTTGTCCCCCGGGAAGATGCACCTATATGGGCCCGGAGGTGGCCAGGGATGAAATCATCCAGGCTGAGCCCAGCAGGGAGGCCTTGCATGCTTGGGTCAAGGTTGGAGGACACAGGATGTGCCAGCTGCTCCTTCGTGTGTACTCTGCAGAGAAGGAGGAAGGAAGGGAAAGCCTGGCTGGGCTGGACTGCCTGGGACCTCTTGACTCAACCCACTGGTGGGGGAGGAAGGTAGGTTGTGGGAGGGAATTATGGCCAGCTGGGTGGGAGCTCAAGGACCCAGGAAACAGGCAACTCTGGGCACCCGCCTGCAGGCTGCCAGTGCCGACTCCCAGAGGCACAATGGACTGCTTGTTAGGCCTGGGGCAGGAGCGCTGGGTGGAAGTGGGGGAGGGGAAGCCAGGCAAGAAGGAAGATAGGGAAGCTGGCCAGGAGCAGGCCTGCAGCCCTCTGACCACCCCTCTGGGACTCTCTGTGCCAGGATAGCCAGCTCCCCTAGAAGGAAGGCACAGGAGAACTAGGGCAGCTAGCAGAGAGGACCTGAGCACAGGACTTTGTTTCCATTCTTCTGACATGCTCATGCCTTGGTAGCATCTGCATGCTCACAGGCACAAGGGCAGTCAACATCAAGGCCACGAACCTGCTGACCACTGGGAAGCAGCCAGCACTGCCCTCATCCCTACTAGGGCCAAGAAGAACATGGGAGAGCATTGCCAGGCAGGGAGCCACTTCTGAGATCTAGGGAATGTGTGCTGCTCGCTGGCCTCCTGTGCAGATCACAGCTCCAGAACGCTCAGAGCTAGTGCTGGGTGGTTAGAAAGCAAAGCAGCAGATGACAACAAAAAGGACTTGCTTCTGCCCTGGGGGTGGTGCTGAGTTCTGGAAGTTTCTCTCCTAAACGGATGAACACTCCTGTATCCACAGGCTTGGCTTTGAAAGGAGGGTCCTTCCTGACTGAGGGCATCATGCCTGACAAGCCAGTAGGTTCTGCTTCACTCAAGGGTCAGCAGAAGGGAGCTCAGGGCACTGGGGAGATGGGTGAGCAAAAGGGGACACACACAGGTAGGTGCTAGAGGACAGAGAGTTCATGGTTCGGGGGCACAAAGGGGACTTAGTGCCTAGAGAACTATGATATAGGATCTGCACCTCTTCATTTTCCTGGCTGAATGGGTGTTAGTGGAATAAACTTTCACCACCTTGGGGGTTGGAGAAATGGCTCAGCGGTTAGGAGCACTGACTGTTCCTCCCAAGGTCCTGAGTTCAATTCCCAGTAACCACATGGTGGATCGCAACCATCTGTAATGGGATCTGATGCCCTCTTCTGGTGTGTCTGAAGATAGCAATAGTGTACTCATTATATAAACGAATAAACAATTTTTTAAAAAAAAAAAGTGAGTTCCAGGATAGCCAGAAACCTTGTTTCAAAAAACAAAAACAAAACAAACAAAAATCCCTTATACCACCTTTTGGACTGGGCCAAATCAGGCTTGTATGTGTCTGTGGGGTTTGTGGAGGTTCAAAGAAAGGACACCAGATACCCCAGGAGGTGTCCTGTGTGTGGCAGAGGTAGAATATATTCAGTGCTGTCAATATGCCTCTGTGTGTGTGTGTGTGTGTGTGTGTGTGTGTGTGTGTGTGTGTGTGTGTGTGTGTGTGTGTGGTGAATCATGTGAGGAGCATGGGAGGTAAAGTGAAAAGAATGTCAGCAGGGGTGTGTGCAGCGTGCAGTCATATGAGCAGCCCAGGAGCTGTGGGACCGTACTGTGTATGACAGTACAGCAGAGCCGGCAGTACCTGTCTTCTGGGCTCAGTTCCTGCTCGGGCATTGACAAGGAATCCAAGGAGGCTAGGGGCAGCAGGCACCCTCTTTGGTCTGCTTTTGTGAGGATTCCTTCTGACATCTGAGCAGCCTATTTGGGACCCAGCCAATCCCTGACTTTGTGGGGAGGGGAGGTTGAGGTGCAGCCCACCAGCTGGATCCAATTAGAGCTCTTACCAAAAAAAACAACCATGTGAACACACCCCAGTTTCCTGACTCTTGGACTTCCTCCAAGGGAAAGTGAGGCCGGGCAGACTGATGACCAAGGAAGCCCCGGGCACACTGGCTCTAGAGCTACCCCTCCCTGCTCCACTGCTGGCTTGAGGCCAAGTTACCCTCAGCATCAGCAGTTGTACCCATCAGCTGACAGGCCTTCCTTCCCTAATGTGACTGTGTCCCACCCTCCTGTCAAATCCAGAAGTGTCCTCTCAGAGGGAGAAAGATTCAATCCCCCATCCCCACTTGGTTTCAGGAGCTATTGACCCTGGGATACCTCAATCTGCTCCCCTCCCATTGAGTGACATGAAAAGGGGAATACACAAGGGTAGGATAGGGCCCAGTGATGGTCCTGGTTTTTCTCCCAGCAGGCTGCCTGGAGACATTAGGCAGAACCTAAGGAAGACAGAGGCCTCCTGGGGAATAGGTATCTGTCTAGCATAAAACAGAAGGTGTCCGGACACCTCTGGTGAGTTCCCAGAATTCAGCAGCTCCTGCACTCAAGCAGCCCTCTCCAAAGGGCTGGAAGAATGGAGTTCATATAGGTTTGGTGGACTCCTTCCCATCCTAGATTGAGGTCTGGATGGTGGGGACGTCTCTCTCTGCCTTTCCAGGTCTTATCGAACTATAGTTCTCCACTAATAGGGTCAGGGTTTTTCAAATTCACCTTTTATGGTTTGCACAACCTCAGAGACTGGAACCCCCGAGGGGAGCTCTATGCCTTCGCTACCTACTACTGGAGGCTATGTTCCCCTTTTGTCGCTGAACCTACCTTCCCCCGGCGAGCAGGTGGGGGGCTTGGGGCTGCCCAGGAGAGCAGGAGCATCCCAGCCCGTTTCTGCCTGGAGCAGCCGCGGCGAGCCCTCCGGGAAAGAGGGCAGGGAGAAGTGCGGGCGGTCGCGGCCCTCGTGACCGGTCAGGACGCTGGGCCAGGCTGGACGCCCAACAAAGAAGAGGGAGGCCGAGGGGGCGCGCTGGGAGGCAGGACCCTGAGAGTAATGCGGCGGGAGGAGTTTGGGGCTCGGATTTGAATTGTGAGCCGGGGCTGTGCTGGGGTGAAGTGGAGATGCCTGCTACTCCCTCACTCCCGCGAGTGCCCTCTGTCCGGCGGCGCGCCACGGGGACGCTGTGGCCCCTTGCCCAAGGGGCTGGGCCGTCCAGGAGGCGGTGCCGGGAGGGGCCACTGAGGGTCCCCCGGGAGCCCGCTGGTTTCCCAGATGCCTCCCCGGTCCCCACTGGCAAAGCTGGAGTCAGAAAGGGGCGGGCGGGCTGGCGGGGGCCACTCAGAGTTTCCAGCGACACTTCCAGGGTGTGGGAAGCGAGCTGCTCTGCAAGAGCCAGGACACAGGGCAGGAGTGATTAACAGAACGGTCCCAGAGTGCCAAAGCCCGGGTGGAGCCGGAATTAGATACGCAGCCCACGACCTTGGGAAGGCAGGAGACAGGCCCGGAGGCAGACAGGCTGGGACCAAGATAAATCACGGTGGCCCAGGAACGAAGGCGACGCCCGCTTGGGAAGAGAGTTCGTGCCTGTCTAAACGCACTGACCAGGCGTTGTAAACACTCGTGTACTGGCAAACGTGAGGATACTCACACACACATGCAAAGTTTGGGGGAGAAAATCGTCCATATGAGCAAGCGGCTCCCTGGACGTGTCACAGCATTGAAGAGGATAAGGGTGGGGTCCCTTGGGCGGGGATGAGGTTAGGACGGTCTCGGTGTTCCCATTCACCGCATTTGTTTTGGTCCGGCTTTTCCGCTGTTCCTACGGGTGCTGACGTGGATCTCAGGACACCACCCACTGGCTCCCCATTCTCTCTGACCCTCCCTTCGCCCCTCCTTGTCCAGTCTTCTGGCTGGCAGGTGCCAGGGCAAATGTTTACTGACAATGGAAACCTTGGAGTACTCCTAGCCTATGACTCACTGGGATACCCAAGTCCTCAGCAAACCAACCAGTAAAAATGGTTTCTGATCTACTGCAGCGAGGTGTTGGGTATGGTAAATGTTTGACTGCAGTTTGATTGGTGCCTGAGCCATCCTTAGTGGTTCCCAGCACATCACAACCCCTAGCACTCTCACCTCTTATTAGCTTCACATTTCCAGAACTTAGCTCACCTCTTATTAGCTTCACAGAACTGTTTGTGCGGCCTTCAAACAAAATCCACCCCCACCTCCCGGGAAACAAACTTAGGTCAAAGAACAACAGCTTAAGAGATGAGCCCGACAGTTTCAGTCTTCCATAGATGTAAACCTGCTAACAGGGCTCTGATTTGCATGCGTGAGGTATTTTAACAGATGCCTGTATTATACAGTGCACAGTGTGTGTGTGTGTGTTTGTGTACTGAGTGAGATGCCCTATAAGGGTCTTTTTAGAGAATATCCACCTGTCCTTTAAGGAAAGCTTAAGGGAGAGAAATGGGTTGGGTTGCAAAAAGGTATTTCAGGGGTGGAGGAGCTCTGAGACCCTCTTTGAGGTCAGGCAGCAGTATGCTGACCCTCTGACGCTTGAGTTATCCACCCAACCAAGGGAAGCAACCTCAACCTTCCCTTTGGGATTAAAGTTCTACCCATTTCCCTCTTTCAAATCTTCCCACCTGTCAGGGTCCTTGGGACTAAGAAGGGCCACATCACTTTCACTGTCTTCTTTGTTGTCCAAAGACGAAGTTGAAGATCTTCCCACTCCGGGAATCCTGGCCATCCCCCTCACCAGCAGTGAACTTCTTAGGCTCTAAGGCTCTGACCTGGACTCCAAGATAAATATTTAATGTAGAGGGTGCCGCTGAGCTGCTAAAGGTCCCAACTTCCTGTATCTCACAAGAGAAGGCACAGCATGGGCAAGGGAGCTGAGGACTGGCTACCAGTCCCATCTCTATGGGAATGGGGAGTCCAGTAAACAGTCTTGGAGAATGCAGGTTGAGGGGAAAGGGGGGCAGGGGTGGAGATGGAGGGTGAGATTTTTTGCTTAGCTGCTTCAGCTCTGCCTTGCCACTCAGGCCTGGGTTGCCTCTCAGGTTGGAGCCCACTGTGTTCTAAAGTATTCTGATGGCCTCACAAAACACAGGAGGTACGGTTGGTCTTGTCGCTAAGACCACAGGGCAGGTAAATACAAGGAAACTTAAATAACACCCCTCCCGCCCTCTTTTCTGCCCAGATTTAGGGAGAATTCTTCCTCTTTTAAGAAGATTAGGGAGAAAAATGTAGCAAGGTTCAGAGATTGAACTGAGAGCCGGGTGTCTGGTTTCCTGACCCCTCCCCCTAGCTTTAGCTGTTGCTGCCTGCCTGACTCACCCTGGGCAGCTTGCAGTGGCATATTAGAGCCAGTTAACATTGTCCCAGATAGTGCAGCCCTGGTCAGTATGCCATGCTCTGTCTCCTGCATGCCCTCTTGTTCAAGAGGGACCTCCTTCCCCTTTTGTCCGCTGCCTGCACACCTCCAGCACGGCCTTGGGTCAAGGACTGACATGGCCTCCACAGCCACCTGAGCCCATGTAAACACAGTTACATAACTGCTCTGTTTTTCCTAGCTATCTGATTCCAGTCACCAGGAGCCCCACCCAGCCCCAGGCAGCCAATTCTGTCCTATGCACATTCCCCACCCCTCAGCCCCATAGGAATCTGTCCTCTGCCACCAACTCAAAGTATCATTAATCAAGTGACTACCAATTAGTGTTGAGGACAGTCTACCATTTGGATGAGTGACACTAGCATCTCCTCTGCGCCCGTCCTTCCTGTTAGGTAGAAAGGCACCTGCTGTTTCCTTCCCTAGGACAACCTTCAGGACATTCTTGAGGTAGGCTTTTGTATCCATTTTGATTTGTGCTGCTAGAAGAGTGCTTTCTCTTTTCAGACCAGAAGGGAGTAGCCAAGAACACACAGACTCTTCTAGAGGCCAAAACCAACCCAGCAGTGAGGAACTGAAGCCAAGTCACCATGGATATGCTAGCCCAGATCTCGACTCTGTTTCATCCCTGGGGCCATCTCTTGATTCCAGCTCTGCCAGTACTGCCAACTAAGCTCTATCAATGGCCCCACATATGCCAACCACTCATGAAAATGGGGCAAGGAAGGATGAAAGTGAAGTGACCCACTTTGGGGCTCCAAGGGCCCCCTTACACACTGGCCTATCAGAAGTCTGAGTTTTTTTGGTTCAGTCACTGCCAAGTGAAGGAACTCAAAGGAAGCAACATACAGGGCAGGTCAAGGCAGGTTAATGCCAGGCCTGGTAGCATGGGCAGGTATGTAAAACCCCACAGGAACAAGAGGCTGAAGATTTCAGGCCTGTTTTGCACAAATATTTTCATAGCACACATATCATGGGCATCTTATGGCTCTCAGCATCTAAACCCCAAAGGCAGTAAAAGAATTAGTTCCTGCCTAGTTTATCCAGCCTGCCCTCCGGGAAGCCTGGACACTGACTGACATCACATCCACTATGTGTTCCTTTTCATGGGTAACACACAGATGCCATGGCCAGACAGGAACGCCTGAGATGGACCAAGCTAGACAGGCTTCCTCCAGTTCTTACAAGGGATGAAAGGAGCAAGTAGGTGACAGGCCTTGAGAAAGCAGACTTTACAGAGTGATGACCTCAGAGGGAATGTAAGCAAAGGCAGCTCAGCTACAGACAAGGGCAAAGAACCAGGGCCTGGAAAATTAGGTCTGCCTCAGCCTTCCATCCAGCTCAGGGAAACTGAGATAAGGGAGTCAGAGAGCTGATTGGCTGGCCAGAGGGTACCATGATAGAATGCTGGTATCCAAACAAAGGCTATCCTGTCTTCTGGCCTCCTTGAGTTCTATGATGAACTGTCTCACTCTATCAGCAATAAGACTTAATTTAACTCTAACTGACCAATCCACTATCAAGAGTAAGCTTTTTTAGAGTTGTGATCTTTTAAAAAGTGAAGAGAGGGACTGGAGGGAAAAAAAAGTGAAGAGAAGGAGGAGGAAAGGGAGAAAGCAGGGAGAAGGAAAAGAGGAGGATGAGGAAGAGGAAGGAAGGAGGAGGAAAAAGGAGAAAACAGGAAGAGGAGGATGAGGAAGGAGGAGAAAGGAGGAGGAAGGAGGTAAGAAAGGGGATGAGGGGGAAGGAGGAGGAAGGAGAAGAGGAGGAAGAGGAAGGAGGAAGAAGGAAAAATAGGAAGAAGATGAAGAGAAGGAAAAGGAGGGAGAAGGAAGAGGAAGAGGAGGAAGGAGAAGAGGAGGAGGAAGAGGAGGAAATGGAAGAAGAGGAGGAAGGAGGAAGAGGATGAGGAGGAAGTATAAGAAAAGAGGAAGAGGGAGGAGGAAGGAGAAGGAAGTGAAAGAAAAGAGGAGGAGGAGGAGGAGGAGGAGGAGGAGGAGGAGGAGGAGGAGGAGGAGGAGGAGGAGGAGGAGGAGGTGGTGGTGAAGCCATCTAATTATCCAGAGCAGACAACAAAGTAGGGATCAGATCTCGATCTAGCAGGGGTCAGTGTGACTCAGTGTCTCATCCTTCTTTCCTAGGCTCTGAAACTGCTTCCCACGACTTTGTAAGTAAGGGCAAACATTACCTCATCTCACTGGGGCTTTAGCTAAGGGACAAGGCCACTGTTAACTCACGATGTCACTGGGGTAACAGAACATAAAATGCTCACTTGGCTTTTGTGCATTTAAAAATATGGGCTCATTTTTCTGGTCTTAAAATTGCATGCTGTGGCTGAATTTGATGTCAATGTTGCCATTTGGATCTAGCAGATCTAGATTTAGCCTTTCCATCTCTGCTGCCATAATCTGTCCATGCCCATCCAGGGCCCCAGTCTTTCCCTAGCTCCACCCCCAAGCTGTGCAGCTATGCTTATCTGCTCTGGTGAATTCCCAGTCCCTTGGGATCTATTGGCTTTGCAGAGGACTCCAAGGCTCCTCTGGTACTTCTAAGCTTAGTAGTGCAACTCTACATCAACTCCCTTAGGGCTTCTGACTTTTCCCAGATCATATGAAAACTTATTAAATGACTATCGTAAAACATATTTTTGTGCTTTGTAAAGACTGTTTTCTGGGTTATTGTCCTTCTGCTCCTTCAAGAAGGGGCCTCTGCTGGAGAGGCCACAGAGGATCTAGAGCAGGAGTTAGTGGTAGGCATAATTTCAGGAGGTAAGAGGCAAAGGAATAGGGTTTACGGGCAGGTGGGGGGGTGTGGGGGCAAGCAGAAACTCATCAGAGCTTTAACTATAGCTAAGGGATCCTCTCTTGGGAAGGAACTTGCTGCCATTGTCAGAGATCAGACTGGACATCAGCATCTAGGCTTTCCCTCACCTCTGGAATTACTAACTGGGTCGGAGCCAAAAGATCAGTCCGTCTAGTAAGAAATCAAGGAAATAAAGACTCAGGGAGTCAAAGAAGTTATCCTTCACTTATAAGAAGCATTTGCTTCTTTTAATCTTAAGAGGACTTCTAGTGTACAGTAAGAAAATTCTTATAAAACTTTTGTTCACAAAGACTGATGTCACATGTTGATAGATGACATTTCTACCACTGCCTTCAATAGCAGAAAGCAAGAGAACGCAGGTAACCTCTAGGCACAATCAAATAGGTCATCATTCCAGAGAACCACTGCCTAGATTGGCGTGTGTGACTGCTTCATCTAGGCGGTGAGGCTGCAAACCAATCCCAGAAAGGGTTGGGTGATGGGGGGAAAAGAGCTATGGCTTAGGATGCTGGGAAGAATGAACGCAAGGGGCTCCCAATGGCATCGTCTCAAAGGCCTTGGAATAGACAAAAACATTTTCTTTTCTTGTTTTAAATGCAGGCTTTCATTATGTAGCCCTGGCTAGCCTGCCATTTACTGTGACACCAGGCAGCCTTCAAATTTGCAATGGCCTTTTGCTTCATCATGTGCCCAGCGCAGATCACATCTTCATCATGCCAAACTGTAGTTTCTGACGACCTACATCTAGTCATGTACACTTCACTTTGATATGCTCCTCAAAACCAAGAAGACAGGGAGGGTACTTGGAGGGGAAGGGCATGTGGGCAGGGACTTACAGGCAGGCAGAGTGCTTGGCTCTACTTCAGAGCTGCACAGAGGGATGCTCCATGTTCACGTCCTTGCTGCTTGAGCTGAAACCACCTAGACTTGGCATGAAATTGTTGACAATGCATAACCCTGGCTCAAACAAAGGTGTTATTTAGCACGTCTTGCCACAGTTGCTGAGGCATGAGGCCAAGGCCTCCCAGGAGGGAATGTGCTCCCAGTATCATCTTCACCTTTGTGACTGCATAGATGAAGGCAGGGAACACTGACCCTATTCACTTTGGCTGGCCTGATAGAGGCAGGACAGCTCCCAAGTCCCAATGTCATGTAGTTTCCCTCTCTCCAACTGCCAAGGGCACAGAGCCCTATTGTTAACACAGCTCATTGCTGGCATCCAGAGGAGAGCACTGCTTCTGTTGTTCGGCCCACCAGCTTCCTTCTCTACACTCATCTGCTCTTTCTTATGGCTTTCCTATGAGCGGCTGACCATGGCGAGAACTTAGAGATTCCTCTGTGTGGCCCAAACCCTCGTCAGTGTCTTGCTGCCTTGGCTGCTCTTTACACTGGTCTAACAGGCTACAGGAAATATGGGATGGGTGTCAGATGAGGTAAAACCCCACAAACAATCTAGCAAACTGGAGCCTCATACCCAACCCTGAGCTCTAGGTCCACTCCTGCTCTGGAATTTTTTTCTGCCTGGGTAGGGGAAAACTGAAAGCAAAAAACCCTGTGTTCCACTGTTACCGTAACAGCCAGGTCAAATACTGGGGTTCTAGAATGCTGCCTCAGCAAGTCTTTATTGGTTAGGAAATAATTTTCAATACAAACACTGGGCAGAGAGACCCAATAATCATTAATATGAACAAAACTCTGAATCATTAATGTGGGGCAGGATTTTACCAAACTAGTATAACTAAGTCACCAGTCACATTCTCTAGTGTGAACTTTACAGATATTTACAGATATGATACAGGCCATACTTGGGAAATCAGCTAAAGGACTTACATAAGGCAGAGAGAAGGGATTTTGACTTCTGCATTTGTAGACTAGAGAGCTCTTGCACAATCGGCTGTAAAGCAGGGCGCCCAGCTGCATCCCACATGACTTAGGATATTTTTCTGATGTACACCAGCTGCCTCAGACTTTGTGTTTCAAAAACCACATGGAGGAAAGGAACTAAGGGATAATGTGAAGGCTGAAGAGGCCTCAAAGCTACTCCATTTTCAGAAATCCTACCTTTGCTCCTTTAAGGACATCAAATGATTTTTCTATTGACTGAACCAATAGGGGTTTCTCTTTCCCCATACTGAAGTGTAAGGAAATCATTCTAAAGTTATCAGGGTAAAAAAAAAAAAAAGAAAACAAATGTTCACTACGATAGGAACTTGCTTCATTGGCTAGCAAGCTATTGTGGAAGAAGAGATGAGGTAATGAAAGATGGTGGAAGGTGGGAGCAGTGCTAACAGACATTCCTGGACAGTCTGATGTCCCTGTTCCTAGGCAACGAGCCACATCGTGTGACAAGCCATGTATTCTTTGATTATCAGTGTCTACTGGCAAAAGAGGTGTCTGTCACCTGGAGATTGCAAAGGAAACTGAAACTGTTTCCACTGTTGCAGACAAGTAAACGACCCACACATGTGCACATACATACCCTGGATGCATACACAGTATTCTGATTCTAATCAGAACTCTCTTTGTATCAGACAAGTTTTTGAATCTTTATTTAAAAAATAAATTAGTCTTTGGTAAGTGTAAAGTCTCTTATGTATATATTTAACCATAGTTGGGCAGCACTGTCTGTGTGAAGTGACCATTTTAAAACAGTGCTTCAGAAGTTTGCAAAGGAGTGCTCCAACATTCCTAGAAAACTGCTTTAAGAAATGGGTTCCTGGGGCTAGAGAGATGGCTCAGTGGTTAAGAGTACTGGCTGCTCTTCCAGAGGTCCTGAGTTCAATTCCCAGCACCCACATGGCAGCTCACAGCTGCCTGCATCACCAATTGAAGACAGTCATGGCTCCCTCGCACAGACCTGCATGCAAGCAGAACACCAATGCATACTAAAGAAAAAAACTACAAAAAAGGAATTGTGGCCCTAAGCAGAAACAGCTGCCCTAGGCAAACGTAACGTAGGCACCTAGGAGGGAAATGTGTTCAGATTTTAAAATCTGAACAGATGTTAAAAACTTCTATTGAAGTTTAAGGAGAAGAAACCGTAGTTATTTCAACATATTCCTAAGACTGTGCAAATGGGCTTGAGTCTGAACTAGTTCTGGTTCCTAGGGATTTTCAGAACTTCTTCCTGCTTATGGGTCCTTAGGAGTGAGGGGACTCCGCCAGTGGACTGTGTCACAATACTATCCACTGCCACTTTTGTAGGCAAGGTTTCCAAAGAAGGGATCTTTTCTACCTCTGTGCTTTGGGGAGAGAAGCAGAAGCTACAAAGAAGACATTCCTCAGGAATCTCCTTCCAATTTTCTCCTGACAGTTAAGACCCTTTCTCATTCTCCACAATGCCCTCCTCTCTCTCCCATAGAGACAGGGGCTCACCCAGTCCAGGTTGCCCTTATTGTCCTTTTTCTTTTGTTTTGGAGACAGGGTTTCTCTGTGTAGTTCTGGCTGTCTTGGAACTCCCTCTGTAGACCAGGCTGGCCTTGAATGCAGAGCTCCACCTGCTTCTGCCTCCCAAGTGTGGGGTTTAAAGTGTGCCCCACCACTGCCCAGCTTCGTTTGTTTTCTTTACAGGTCTACTTTTATTTATTTAGTGTCTACATGTGGGACTAGACCTGAACTCAGGGTCTTACCCATGCTAGGCAAATGCTCTTCCATTGAGATAAGCATTTTAAATAATTTCATTCTTTTAATTTAAAAGGGCATGTTTATAGGTGTGAGTTGTACATGTGTGTATAGTGCCCACAGAGGCCAGATGAGGGTTTCAGATCTCCTGGAACTGGAGTTACAGTCAGTTTTCAGCCAAATGGGAAAACTGGATTCCTGTGGAAGAGCACCCAGTGCTTTTAACCACAGAGCCATCTCTCTAGTCACCATCTTTAAATTAAAAGAATGATCTTATTAAATTATTTTTACATTTTATTACTTTATGTATGCATTCGATAGCGCACACGGAGACTAGAGGACAACTAGTGTCAGTTGGTGGTCTCCTTTCACCCGAGGGTTCCCGTTATTTGATTGGGATCACCCACGTGAAGACAAGTGAGCTGTCTCACTGGCCCTTAATTATGATCACTATCCCTGTTCCTGAGTGCAAGCATGCTTATGCTATGGCTCCTGTGTGGAAACCAGAGGACAACGTTCCTGAGTCAGTTCTCTCCTTCCACTGTGGGTTCCAGGGGTCACACTCAGGTCATCGAGCTTGGGTAGCAAGTGTTTGTCCCCTCTGAGCCATCTCCTTGGCCCCCAGCCTTGAACTCAATAGGCAGCTAAAGGATGACCTTAAATGTACTGACCTTCCTGCCTCCACCTCCCCTGTGCTGGGACTGTGAGCCACCGCCACCACGCCTCTTCTCTCTTAGGAACAAAGCAATCCGTGCAGGAAGGTTACAATTCTGAAACATGCTTTGATCTTTCATGGACAAACTGTAAAATGTTAGCAGAAGTATTTTTTAAAAACCAGATGGGGCTAGAGAGATGGCTCAGCAGTTCAGAGTGCTTCTCACTCTTGGGGGTTCAAGCCTAGCACTCACTAGTTCCAAGGCTTCAGATAACCTTGACACATTCTTCTGATCTTTCTGTGCAGCAGGCACATATATGACATTCAGGTAAAACATTCATATACATAAAATAAATAAAAAACCCACAGATAGGCAAGCTAACCTTTCATTTTCCTCATGAAAATCATAGTTTTCTAAAAGTTAAAAGTTACGCTGTTGTTTTTCTGCTTTCCCTGAACCTCTCAATGTGCTATATTATTGTCTGAGATACTTGCTTTTAATGCGAGACCCCCACATCCCACATGACATCAAAGAGGTCTAACAAATCTACACTTTCCAAGCTGTGATTAAGGGTGCCCAGACTCCAACAGTCATTAGAAAGCTCAGCAGTGAGCACTGGAACATGGCACTTATGATCAGACTGAGTTAAAGGTGACATATAAGAGGACCCTGTCCCCTACTAATTAGGACTTTTTTTTTTTTTAAGTAAAAAAGCCCAACAAGCCCTCAGGAGTGGTGGTGCATATCTGTGATGCCCACACTTGGGAGGGAGAGGGAGAGGATCAGGAGGTCAAAGACAGCCACAGCTATATAAGTCTAGGGCTGGCCTGGGCTATATGCAACCCTGTCTCAAAAATTACACCCAAAGCCAGGTATGGTGGTGCATTCCTTTAATCCCGGTACTCACAGGGCAGATAGTTGGAGCTATGTGAGTTCAAGGCCAGCCTGATATATAGAGAGAATTACGGGCCAGTGAGGACTACAAAATCAGGCTCTTATTTCAAAAAAAAAAAAAAAAATCAAAGGGGCAATTAAATGTGAATCCCTAATTTTGGGTTCCAAACTATGCTATCAAGGCTTCAGTGGCCTAATGACCCTTAAGAACTGGAGCAAGTTTTCTTTTTTGGTTCTTTTTTTCGGAGCTGGGGACCGAACCCAGGGCCTTGTGCTTCCTAGGCAAGCGCTCTACCACTGAGCTAAATCCCCAACCCCTGGAGCAAGTTTTCTGATGAACTCTAAGAGCAGAAGCCTCCACTCATCTGGGCCTTAGCAAGGTTCAGTGTAAAATGAACCCATTCTACCGTCTAAGAACTTTTTTCAGACATATTGACAGAGAAAACAGAAGAATGCTGGGAAAAACAGCTGCATGCTTGATGGGATGACACAGACCAGTAAGGACAGGTCTCAACACTGCATGTCCTAAGGGTATCCCGAGGATATTCAGAAGTCTAAGGGCCTTTGCAGATGGGTTCATCTGGGATTAAAAATTGACAGCCTCGGGCTGGAGAGATGGCTCAGTGGTTAAGAACACTGACTGCTCTTCCAGAAGTCCTGAGTTCAATTCCCAGCAACCACATGGTGGCTCACAACCATCTGTAAAGAGATCCGTTGTCCTCTTCTGGTGTGTCTGAAGAGAACTACAGTGTACTTATATATAATAAATGAATAAATCTTTAAAAAAAATTGACAGCCTCGAAGAATCTGGCAATAGTTGAAACTTTGAAAATCTCCCTTAAACTTCTGAGGGGTCTTTAAGTAACTCTAAGAAAGACTCTTAGTATTATTTAAAAATTTTATTACATTTACTTGTTTATTTATGTGTGTTCCATAATGCTGTGTGAAGGTCAGAGGACAACTTTTGTGAATTGGTTTTCTTCTTCCTGGGGATCAAACTTAAGTAATCAGGCTAAGTCACCCTACTAGCCCACCTGAAAATGAATCCAGGAATGGAGGTGTCACTGGGCGGTAGAGGGTTCAGTCTTACGTATCACAAAGAGACACACACACTCCCATAACCACAGAACTGAGAGGCCAAAAGGAAGTAAATTATTATGCAAGCAGGTCCACCTGGATCTTAAAAATCACTAGGTTTAGGTTGTTCTCTTGGAAGTTCAAGTTTCCCTCAGAGGAGAAGCAGTTTTAGCCATTGAAATCTGGTACTGAGCAGAAAGGGGGAAAATTGGAAAGACATTTTTGAGTTAAGTCTTAAATGAAAAAAAAAAAATCACCCCCCAAAACAAGAGGAGGACTAGCTAGGAGTATGAGTCAGAAACCCAGGGTGGAGGTTTCTAAGGCCCTTTTTTATTAGGGGAAGGTCCTATAAGATTTCAAAACACACACACACACACACACACACACACACACACACACACACACACACACACACACAAATTAAATCCATTCCTAGAATTAGGACAAGGGGAGGGAAACAAAACAGAAATATATATATGTATATATGTATATATGTATATATGTATATATATAAATTAGAAGAATTTATAAAATGGTCAACTTTCTTACAGAATAAATGCGACTGAATTACAAATGCACCTCCGAGTTTAAGTTGTTTGAGTTGTTCCTGTTTAAATTCCAGTATAAATAAATATGATTTGTTCATGGGGTTGGGTCCCAGCTGCACAGGGCCCTGAGTCATTACAGGGCTTTCTTTCCATGGTCGCTCCTTTTTGACGGGTGTGGGTGTGTCTTTCCTGCATCATGGTGATAAGAAGCCTCTTTTCGGGGTGGCATTCTCTCATTAATTCGGTCTAGACCTCGGGCTTCTTCAAAACTTCGGATCCTGTGTGCAATTGTAAAACCTCTGATGGCTGCAGAAAAAAACAGGAGAAGGGGTAGGAAGTGCTCAGGGAGGTTGCAAAGTTAGCAGCTTAAACCAAGCTTCCAAGCACACAGCAATCTCCTAGGAATACACAGGCAACTCTGTCCACAAATATTGCTTCTAAACAGCTCAAGTGTGGTTAAAAACTGGTATAAGAATAAAAAGTCTTGGGGCTGGAGAGATGGCTCAGTGATTAAGAGCACTGACAGCTCTTCCAGAGGCCCTGAGTTCAATTCCCAGCAACCAAATTGCGGCTCACAACCATCAGTAATGGGATCCGATGCCCTCTTCTGGTGTGTCTGAAGCAAGCAATAGTGTACTCGGATAAGTAAAATAAATAAATCTTTAAAAAAGATTAGATCTCACTTAGCCTCTGTACACTTGAATTAGTGTTTCTTATGAAGAACCTGCCCACTTCTAGAAAAGGTAACAGCAGGAGACACAGCCCAGCACAGGGATAGTTGCTGGAAGCACAAACATGGCATTCCCACCCAGAAGTGACAGGAGACCTATCTGCTCAACACAAACGAAAAACATCAGCATGGCTTCTAGACACTTCCTATCTGATTAAACTGAAATTTTTTATTGTGGTATTGGGGTTTGAACCCCAGGCCTTACATACTCTAGATAAACAGTCTACCACTGAGCTACTCCAACCAGATTCAACTTTGTATTGTCAAGGAATGAATTCCCCTTTGAATTACCTCATCTAATCAGATTACTAAATCTACAATGCAAGTTTATGAATTCCAATGGTTTTCATCTAAAAATTCATAAGCAGTATGACTTAAAATGTCTTCACAGAAACAAAGGTGCCCGAAGCTGAAATGCGTTAGGGCAACCTCAGTAATGAAGCATCTAAACTCTAATCTACTTTTGCCTCCACTCCTGCTAACCTTTGAGTTATAAGGTAATTCTCTTAATAAAGAAAAAAACCAGTTAAATCATTTGACCTCCGTCATTATTCATTGACCTCTGTCATTAACGGCTGCATAAGCTTCCGCTATTATACAAACTGATAGGCTGTGTGATGGCCATCTGAGGGACAGGATGGCCTGTGGCCATACTGAGGGCCATCATCCCCTTTCCTGTAATGGTTCGGCAGATGCAAGTGAGTTTAGACATGCTGATGAAACTTTGAAACTGGTGCACAGACACAGGGGCTTTCCAGCTGAGTGACATGGCCATACCTTCCCGCTCCTCTGCTGCTTGTAGTTTGGCTGTAAGAAGGCAGGCGCAGTGCATGCAAAAAGGAAGACAGAGAAAGAATGAGTGAACCAACAGCAGTGCAGCCAGCATAGACACCCAGGATCCTACCTGCCACATACCCACCCACAGGAGACGAAGGAGGGCATGCGCATGAGGTGGGGAGCGCTAACAGTTCTAATATCTCTGTTGGCATGGGAATTTGAAATCATCAGCTGCTAGTTTGTGTCTTTTTTTTTTTTTTTTTTTTTTTTTTTTTGGTTCTTTTTTTTCGGAGCTGGGGACCGAACCCAGGGCCTTGCACTTCCTAGGTAAGCGCTCTACCACTGAGCTAAATCCCCAGCCCCGCTAGTTTGTGTCTTATGATCATCACACATCTAAGTGACTTGTCAAATCAGATAATTTAGTATCACAACTGTGTTTGAACTAGTAACTGCTCAGTCCTATTTAAACATCCTATTTAACCTTGCTCCTTAGTATTGTTTAATGACTTATGTGTGATCTAACTGTCCTTAATCATTTAACAATTACAATAATAAAAGAATAGGGTAACACTTGAATAGCTCTAGCATTTGGAAGGGGAGAAAAATAGGTTATAAGTGAGGAGTTACTTCTGGTCTAGAGGTGAACAACTAGGCACTGATTTCAACTCTAATTCATGTATCTATCTGAGATAAGGGATATGGCAGAGGCTCACACTAACACCCATATGGCTTCTTTTCCTTGTCCTTCCTTCTGTCACCCACTTGGTGACAGAAATGGAAGCAATTAAAATGAGCACCAACAGGGAAACTTCCTCTGTCATTCTGTGTCAGGCAGTAAAGCTGTAATACATGAAATGGTTCATGTAAGATTCCATGAGAGTCCTGCCAGCTCCTCCAAGGGCAGCTTTCCTAAGGAAGGGAGGAAGGCCACTCAGCAGCAAGACTGCCAAGAGGCTTCCCTGACCCATATGAGGACAGAGGGAGCTGTGAGCGGCTTAACCTCTCACAGCAATGTACCAGCAGTAGCTGTCGGCCACCCACATGCTAGCAATGGCCCTGGGAAGGCTCCTGTGAGAGGGCTGCCACATCCTCCCTCCCTCCCTCCCTCCCTCCTTCCCTCCCTCCCTCCCTCCCTCCCTCCCTCCCTCCCTCCCTCAGATAGGCTGGATGAGCCATACAGGGCAGCAACAGCACCTCCTCACAGAGAGGGTGCTGCCTCTGTAGCAACGAGGAAGGGGGAATCAGAGCTCTGTCTAAAATTCTATGGATATTTGGAGTTTGAATGTGTGTGGTAAAGTATATACCAGCATCCCATTTCAAAAAAAGTATTTTAGATTTATTTATTTCATGTGTATGAACATTTTGCCTGCATATGTGGCGATCAGAAGAGGGTGTCATATCCCCTAGAACTGAAGTTAAGGATGACTTTGAGCTATTATGTGGGTTTTGGGAACTGAATCCAGGTCCCCTACAAGGATAATAAGTACCCTTAATTGTTGAGCCATCTCTATAGTCCTCCAGTACTAAATTTTTGGGGCCCTCAGAGAACTGTTTTTTGTTTTTCACTGGTTACTAAGATAGCAGTCTGTATGTACCAAGAGACAATGGTAAGAATAAAACTATTTACATATAATTTCTATGCTATAAAATTGTTTCAAGTGTATAAGTCAATATTTTTGCTGTTTGTTTTGAGACAGGCTCTCGCTATGTAGCCTAGGCTGGTATGGAAGTCACTATGTAGTGACTATGAAGTACAGGCTAGCCTTGGTGCATGTATTTGTGTGTGTTTGGCTATGTGAAACCCCACTGTATAAACCTCCCACTGTATAAACCTTACTTTGTTATCCAATGGATGAACACTGAAGTTTTATTTACTTTTAGGGTGTTATAAAGAATGCCATTTGAGGGTCTTTTGAAGAGTGCATGTATGACTATAATATACAAATTTTGGTGAGGACATAGTTTATTTCTCTCATTGGTGGGAGACGTGTAAGGTGGCAGTTAGTATGGTAACTATTTAGTCATCTGAACACTGCCACAATGTTTTCTCTACAGTAGCCCTATTACTGTATTGCCTCCAGCAGCATATGAAGGACCCAGTTTTTCTAAAATCTCATCAACAGTTCCCTTTGTTTTTTGCCCCCAGTCCTAAGATCAACCCAAAACTTTCATGCACAGCAGGCAAGAACTCTATGATAGACACTGAACCTCTCATTAAAACTTAAAAGGACATTTTTTTTTGAGGCAGGGTCTCTATATAGTCAGGCCATCCCTGAAATTTGCTGTGTAGCTAGAATATCAAATTCTTTCCTGATCCTCCCAGGTCTGAGATTACACACATATAAGCACATCCAGCTATCATCATCAGCATCAGCATCCTCCTCCTCATCATCATCACCTATCTTAGTAACCACTGGTTGTGGTTACTAAGTAACATGGGTTAAGAAAAAGAGAAATGTTTATATATCTTCCTTACTTGAAGTTTTAAAAATGTATTAGATTTATTTTTATTTGATGGATACGATTGTTTTTTCTGCTTGTATATATGTTTACATTGCATGGATGGTGCTTGTGGAGATCAGAAAAAGGTGTCAGATCCCCTGGAACTCCAGTTAGAGAGTTAGAGATAGTTGTGAGACATTATGTGAGACACAAATTCAGGGCCCCTGTAAGAATAGTAAGTGCTCAGTGGTAGAGCGCTTGCCTAGCAAGCGCAAGGCCCTGGGTTTGGTCCCCAGCTCTGAAAAAAAGAAAAAAAAAAAAAAAACAAGAATAGCAAGTGCTCTTAACTGCTAAGCCATCTCTCTAGGCCATTAAATATGTTCCATTACATTTGTGTGTGTGTGTGTGTGTGTGTGTGTGTGTGTGTGTGTGTGTGTGTATATGAATGTGTGTGCGTGTGAGTGAGTGAGTGTGTGTATGTGTGTGTGTGTGCATGAGCATGCCAAGTACATATGGAAGTTAAAGAGTGCAGGAGTCTGTTCTCTTCTTCCACCACGTGGGGCCACACTCAGGCCATCAATAAGTATCTTCTATTACCCACTGAATCATCTCTTGGGTCCATAAAATATTTCTAATGGACCCTCAACACAATGGTTGCAGGATCTTTATTTTTACATATATAGGGTCTCTTGATCATATCCACCTCCCACCATCTCTATGTCGTCTCCTCTTTTATGTAATAACTTATGACTCTATTTAGTCTCTTTCACAGGGCTGTGAAGTTATCCACTGAAGGACTGTCAACCTAGCAGAGGCCAAACTCCCAAATCAATGTGCGGGCTTTTTGAGAAATATCTATATCTACTTTTATCTTACTTGTTAATTAGTTATGTGAGATTTTCTGTGAACAGTTCTGATGAGGGTGTTTTAGGGTAATAGGAAGTAACATGGGTTAAGAAAAAGAGAAATGTTTATATATCTTCCTTACTTGAAGTTTTAAAAATGTATTGATTCACAAAATTGCTTTAATCTAATTTTTTTTGCTAGATCTCATAGGAGCAAATCTACAAATCAAGGACAGCAAGAGAATTTTATAGGTGTGGTAACTCGGAATAGATCTATCTATCTATCTATCTATCTATCTATCTATCTATCTATCTATCTATCATCCATCTATCTCTATATATATCTTTACTCCTTTTGGACTTGGTTCCAATATATTTTATGCCTCTTCATTTTTGGTTTGAACCAGTGTTTTAGTTAGGAATTACTTATATGTTATTCCCAAAGTATGTAGAGCTCTTCAAGAAAGTCACTGGTTTCAGACTTACTGACGAACAGGAGCTGAGCTTGTAGTCTAACCTCAATGTGACAGGTCCAATGGGTGAGCAATAGCCCATTGTATCAATATAATATAACTTATTCACTACCAACAGGCAGGGGAGCTGCTTCTGATCTGGAGCTACCATGAAAAAAACCACAGCAAACATCCTCTGGCAGACATGTATGCTAACTTCTCTTGGATATTCCTGGAGTTGAGGGTATGGGTCCAAATGTCTGTAGTTTATTGGCTATTGGCTGGCCACAATGGTTGAGTCTGTTTATAAGCCCACTAGCCTATATCTAGTCCAGTCCTTCAGAGACACACCAATTCTTCATCTTGTCACATTTTAAAATTTCAGGCATTCTTGTGGGTATGCAGTAATATTTCACTAGGCTTTAATATTCATCTTCCAGATAAGTAACTATGCTGGGCATCTTCATAGATGTTTGCTGGCCATCTTCAAATCCTCCTTGGTGAAAAAAATTGTCTATCTTGAAACAAGGCCTTTGTCAGAAATAGGTAAGGCAGAAATCTTCTCTGTGGCTTGCCTCTTCCTTCTCTTGATTATGTATTTTCATAAGGGGAATTTAATTTTAATAACCTTTACTTTCTTTTAAGCTCAGTACTTTCTGTCTCTTATTAGACTTTACCTACTCCAATGCCTACTTTCTACACTTTTTCCCCCTAAATTTATTTCAACGTTTGCATTTAAATCACAATGTACTTTGAATTATTTTGTGTACAAGAAGAATAAGGGTAATGATTCCTGCTTCCCTAGATAGATAAATATCCATTGCTCTAGCACCAGGCTCTAAACAAAGTCACTGACTCCTGGTGATGGGGGCACACCTTTTAGGAAGGGGCATCTTCATACTCACCAGTCTCAATGGTCTGCTTTCCTCCAGAGAGGACCCCGAGTGGGAGTGTGCCTGTGGGAGTGAGGCCCTTGAGAATCAGCACATTCTCACTCTCTTCCCTGCAAAGGAACATGGAAGCCCTGGTTAATGCCAGGGAGCCATGGCACAGCAACGCAGTGAGACCTGAAGGAAGGTAACAGGAGGCAGAGCCAGGAAGACAGGCCCCCATCTTCAACTGACTAGGTTTCTGCAAACACTTCAGATACAAAATTAACCAGTCCTTTTCCAACCAGAGGCACTGGAAGCCAGGCAATGTTCCCCATACTTTATCCCATTTGACTCAACAACATGTGATCTAGGTTCTATTATAATCTCTAGTTTATATACAAGGAAACCTAAGACCCAAGCATTAAACCCAAGACAACACAGCTAAGGAAAGCCAGAGCTTGAACATGGGAACCTGCCTCTAAAATCCACACTAAACCTCTACATCTACACCAGTACCAAATGGATGTGTTCCAAATGCTATCACTTCACATGAAGTCTGGTTCAACCTGCACTCAACCAGAAGACTTGCAGTTCCAGCACCAGCCTGTAACCTTGAAAACACTACCCTAAAGCTGACTTTAACCTACTTTCTAAATGCCTTCATCCCACAGTGTCATGATGGAACCTTACCGAAGAACTGTAAAGACCCGTGCCATTTTCCCAATGGCTCGGATTTTATTCCTGATGACTTCTTTTCGAACTGAAGTGGCTCCTTAGAAAATACAAAGAACAATTGGGTTAAAGTGATATGGTTAACAGGACAGGTTGTTTTTTCAAATGCAAGATAGAGTGTGTTTGTGCTTAAATTAAAGAGGAACTTAAAAAAAAAAAGAAAGAAAGAAACAAAGCCTAAATAAAAAAAACAAAAAACAACTAACAATCCTGGGAAGTTGCAAGGAACAAAAAGAAAACAACAGGAGAGAAGAAATGAAGGAGAGAATGAATGAAGGGGTCACAAAAAGAGTCATCTATGGGGAGCAGGAGGTTTCGTACTTCTGAAATGTTGAAACACAGTGAAGAATGAAACATAAAGACACAAACAAAGCTCACAACGATCGATCGATCAATCGATCATGGCTACAAGCCAAGGTCTCCTTTGAGAATGCTACATGCCACCTTTGGATGCAGGGTCTGGTTTGCCAAAGGCAGCAGCAATCCTGAACTTAGGAAGGGCCACTTTCTTTCTACAGTCTTCTTTCCTCATACCAGCCGGTTGTGTTTCTTCAGACTACTCCTAACAACTGTGCCACAAAGATTACAAGGATGGGTAAGATGTTTTAAAAAGCAACATTGAAAAGTTAATGTAAGACTTTATGGCCTTTTCTTATTTAAGATTTAGGAAATAGCCCAAACATGAAAAGCAAGATCCAGGCATATACCAGGCAACAGCATCCAAAAGTTGGACAAAGATACACAGGCTTTCCATCCTCTCTCCTACCTCTCAATTCTGCCAAATCAAACAACAGGTCCACAGAGAACAGCCATTCCCACTGAGAGGGAGGGTGGAAAGTCATGTGACACTGCCCAGCTATCAATTCAAAACGACTAGCCAATCAATAGTGGTGGAGCAGACAGCAAGCTGACAGCACATTCCAGCTGGATACCTTTTGGACAGCTTGAAATGTAGTGATCTTCAGGAAGAAGAGACACCAAGAAATAAAGACAGACACATGGGAGGATGATGGGAGTTTACATGGAAGAGAAAAAAATCCTAGTGTGAAATACAGGGAGAGGAGCAGGCTGTTAGCTGAGCAGCTCTGAGACTGCTTGCACAACGAGGCTAAATACAGGCTCTGGTTCTGTCCTTTCTTCCATGTCTTAATAGTTTACCCTTTGGCATTAATCCCCATCTACTATTATCTCCCCGCCCCCAACATGAAAATAACATAAAGATACTGTTTATGGGACAGAACAGCTCACAGATCTCTCAGCAGGAACTCAGTACTGTCGTTTGACTTGCTAGAGCACCTCACTTCTCAGTAGACATTTTCCTTCGTATAGGTTTAAAGTTTAAGCCTTCAGACTTCAAGTTGTTTTCTGTGGCTTCTGTCTTGCAAAGACTTTGCTTAGGGGTCTGATGGTCCTTGGTGTTTGCTCATGGTTAAGACCCAGAGGGAATCAAAAACTTCCAGAGCTGGGAAAAGGCAACTGATGGCTCTGAGCACTGCATGCTGGTCCTTTGCCATCTATAGTCCAGAACTCCTTTGGATTTAGAGATCAGCCTCCAGACCAGTGAAGGGACCGTTGTCCCATGGCAAGCAGAGTTTTAACAGCTTTTTCAAAGGTTCTCACCTATTTTACTTGGTGAGCCCAGTGTCCCTGCCTGCTCTTCTATTCTCAGTTCTAGCAACTAGTATTGATATCCATTGTCCCCTAGCACTAAATAAGGCTTTAATGTTCCCAAACCAACTAAGTGAGCACACTAATGCATTTAGAAGTCACCTGTTACCTTGTTCCATTCCTAGACAGCATTGGATGTGTCTTTCTTACAGCACGAAAAGATCTTTGGGTTTGTTTTATATTAATTTTTTAAGTTACCATACAAATTAGCAGATTTTATCCTGGCATTTTCAGACCTGTTATTAATGTTTTCTAAATTGCCTCTCTCCCCACTGACTAACGCCAACGAATTTGTCTTAACTTCCAAATGTTCGATCTCTTCCATTTGTAGACATGTAGTTCTTACCTTTTTACTGTGAAGTGTAATGAGTTTTCTGTATTTATACAAAGCAAACTAGTCACTACATGATTTGTTTAAAAACACAAGCCTATAAACCTAGTCACCCAAGGCAATACCCATGTTGCCCTCAACCCATAGTACCTAAACACCTGCAGCCTCTCCTGTCCCAGACCTAATGATGTCCTTCACTGGGACTTTCTTCTTCCTGTTCTTTTCAGTTTTATCATGAGTGGACTTAAGTTTTTATTGTTTTTTTAACAAGTTATATTTATTTATTCTCTTTGTGTGCACTCTTAGCAAGGAGGTCAGAAGACAACTTACAGGAATTGTTTCATTTCTTCTACTATGTGGGTCCCAGACATTGAACCAAGGTGCTCAGGCCTGACAAGGTTCATTAGCCCACTGAGCCATCTCAGCAGCCCAGATCTCAGGTTTTGGATTTCATATAGTTGGACAATTGAGCATTGGGGTGACATTATCTTAGTAAGACACACTTCCATTTTCATCGTCACATACTGTCCCACTGCAGCACTGTGCCACTATGTTGTTTTGTTTTGTTTTTTGAGACAGTCTCTTTCTATAGCCATGACTGTTCCAGAACTCACTAAGTAGATGAGGCTGGCCTCAAACTCAGAGATGCACCTGCTTCTGCCTCCCAAGTGTTAAAGGTATGTTGTGCCATGCCGGGTCAACTGTGCAATAATTCATCACCTATACAACAATAATCATTTGTGTTGCTTCTAACTTTTGGCTATTGCAAGTGAGGCTCTGTATATATTTCTGTATATATCTGTCTTTGGTGCACATATGCACCTGGTATGTTTCTAGGACATTAGAATGCTTAGCTCTAGAGCATGGTTATGTTTAATGTTGGATAACAGTTTAGCACTGTCTATTAGAGTGGGATCTATAAATTTTACTTCTGTGTGTGAACATATGCTGACTAACACTGGACATGACTCATCTTTCGTTCTGCCTAATCTGGTAAGTATGAAGTATTATCCCATTATTATTCTAATTTGCATTTTCCTGATTACTAATGTGGCTGAACATATTTTTTATTTTTCTTAGCCCTTTGGAAATTCTCTGAGGTGCCTATTCATGCCCCACCATCCTGATTGGAAGTACTTCAGCCTTTTGTCAATGGGCCATTTGCTGGTTGCACTGCAAACATCTTGTCCTTCTGGATGGCTTGACTCTTCACATGCTGAACAGAGTCTCTGAATAAGCAAAAGCTCTTACCTTTATTTTATTTTTAATATATGTGCATGAGCATTTTACCTGCACATATGTAAGTGCATGCAGTGCCCTCAGAAGAACCAGCGTTGGCAGCAGCCATGTGAATGCAAGAGCTGCACATGCTCTTAGTCACTGAGCCAGCCAGCTCTCCAGTCCCAGCTCTTGCTTTCAATGTATCTAATTTATTCATCATTGTCTTTGTGGCTAGTGTTTTTTGCATCTTGTTTAAAGGATTTTTTTCCATTGCATGGTTATCAAGGTAATTCTGTATTATAAATACTTCAAATATCCATTGTTTTAGATTTCAGTTTTTAAAAACTTCTGCTGTTTGTTTGATGAAACAGGGACTCTCTATGAAGCTCAGGTTAACCTTGAACTCACTACATAATCCCCACTGGCCTCAACCTATGATTCTCTTGCCACAGTCCTGAGGGCTGGAATGACAGGACTTCGTCACTACTTTGCTGTTTGTTGCTGTGATGGAGTGATGCTAGAGAAGCAGCCCAGGACCTCACAGATGCTAGGCACATCCTCTGCTACAGAACCACATCCTCAGTCTCCTTTACCCTTCATATCTGAATGAAATATAAAGCCACAAAAATAAGTATTTTGGATCCACGAAATATATCCCATGTGGATTTACATTTTTTTAAAAGTGGATGTCCACAAAATATTTATTTAAAATGCCATTATTGGCCAGGTATGGTGGTACATACCTTTAATTCCAGAGCTGGTGGATCTCTGTGAGTTAAAGGCCAGCCTGGTCTACATAGTGAGTTCCAGGATAGCCAGAGCTATACACTCAGGTCTCACACAAAGTCATTGTACAATTCCACCTCTGATAAAAAATCAAGCATCCATATACACGTAGCTTAATTCTAGATTCTCTATTGTGTTTCAATGCTTAGCTACCGAATTAATAATTTTAATTGCTGTAGCATTACATTAAATCTTGACATCTGTAGAACAAACCCTCCTATGGTGTTAAGCTTTTAGCCACTTCCCTATGATGTTTAGAATCAATCTAGGTAGTTGTACTGGCTAGTTTTATGTCACCTTGATACAAGCTAGAGTTACCATAGATGAGATGGTTTGAATGTGCTTGGCCCAAGGAGTGGTACTATTAGGTGAGGTCTTGTTGGAGGAAGTGTGTCATTGTGGGCATGGGCTTTAAGACCCTCATCTGAGCTCCCTGGGAGACAGACTTCTAGCTGCCTTCAGAACAAGAGGTTGAACGCTCAGCTCCTCCAGTGCCATGCCTGCCTAGACACTGCCATGCTTCCCACTATAATGATAGTGGACTGAACCTCTGAACCTGTGAGCCAGCCACAATTAAATGTTGCCCTTATTAGAGTTGCCATGGTCATGGTGTCTCTTCACAGCAATGAAACCCTAACTAAGACAAGAGAAGAGGTAGCCTCAATTGAGAAAATGTCTCCATAAGATCAAGCTGTAGGCAAGCCTTTAGGACATTCTCTAAATTAGTGATTGATGGGGCCCAGCCCATTGTGGGTGGTGTTATTCCTGGGTTGGTGGTCCTGGATTCTCTAAGAATGTAGGCTGAGGAAGTCATGAGGAACAAGTCAATAAGCAGCACCCTTCTATGGCTTCTATAAGTCCTGTCCACTTGAGTTCCTGTCCTGACTTCCTTGGGTAAACTGTGATATGGAGGCATACGCTGAATAAACCCTTTCTTCCCCAAGTTTTTTGGGTCATAGTGTTTCCTCACAGCAGTAGTACTTCTAAAACAAGTTGGTACCAGGATCAGGAGGTATTGTTATGACAGGACTGGCCATGTTGTTTGTGGAAGAACTGTGGAAGGACTAGCCCTTGAAGTTTCAGAGGGAACCAAAGACTCTACTGGGCCTTTTGTTGGGATGAATCTGTGATATCTGGTCAGCTGGGGCTGAAGAATCCGCTGTGATTAATAAGAGACCAGAACCGCGGGGCAGGGGATCTAGCTCAGTGGTAGAGCGCTTGCCTAGCAAGCACAAGGCCCTGGGTTCGGTCCCCAGCTCCGAAAAAAAGAAAAAAAAAAAAAAAAAAGAGACCAGAACCACTAAAGCTAAAGCATAACCTTTGTCTTAACTAAGACAGTTGATGCTGGTTAGCTGGAGCTTATTAGTGGTGATTAAGAAGAAACCAGCATCCCTGAGGTGAAATCTTCTAGGAAGTGTTTCCTAAGAGTTGGCACACTGAAGCTGTGTTCCAGAGGCAGTCAAGGTTGTATCCCATGCTGGCAACTAAACTTGGCAGTGTAAGAGTCACTCATGTGGTACTGGTTTATGAAGGTATGAAGGGGTCATGGAGAACAGCTGAGGCTAGGCACTTGGTGAAGAGGCAGTCTCAGTGTCAGTTGAAGGCTCAGGACTGAAGGGTCATGGAGAGGAGTTGAGGTGTGGCACCATGAAGAGACATAGGAGAAGTTATTGGTGAACATATAACCCAGATGAAGGGGAAGAGCCCAGCATATTGAAGATGCCAGTACCATGTGATGGACACCAAGAACAGCAGCAGTAGCAGTGGAGTAGAGCATGCCCAAGCTTAGAAGACAAACTCCGTGCTGTGGAGTACAGAGCCAGAGAAGTAAGCCAAGCTCTTTGGAGGATTCCAGAAGATCCTAAGTAAATTCCAGATGCATCGAGTTATTAATATTGTTGGAGTTTGGTTTTGCTTCATTCAGATTGTGACTATACCCTGATTCTTCCCTTTTGAAGTAAGAAGGTATTTAATGTAATTTTTTTCCAGGAGCCCACAGGTGAAAAAATTTGAACTTTTAAAAGATATTTTGGAATTCTAAAGAAATTGAGTATTTCAAAGAGCCTGAAGTTTTATTGTATTTAAATTTGTAAGGGCTGTGGAACTTTTAAAGTTGTTTATGTTTTATAACATGTTTATATGTTTATGTTTATGATATTAATATTAGCGTGTCAACTCGGGGATGTATGAGAAAGGAAAAGTTCTAGCTGAAAAGCGATGCGTTTGTGTATTAAGCTGACAAGGAGTCAGTTGTCCTGGTCAGTTTCATGTCAGCTGACTTGAGCTAGAGTCGTCAGAAGGGAGGCCTCAACTGAAAAGTGCTCCATAAGAATAGGCTGCAGACGAGACTGTAGGGTATTTTCCTCATTAGTGATCGATGGGGGAGGGCCCAGCCTGCTGTGGGTGGTGCTTTCACTGGGTTGGTGGTCCTGGATTTTATAAGAAAGCAGGATGAGAGAGCCTGGGGAGCAAGTCAGTGAGCAAAAACCCCTGGCTCCTACCTCCTGGTCCCTGCCCTGCTGGAGTTTCTTTCCTGACTTCCTTTGATAATGAACTAGGAAGTGTAACATACACTGACTAAACCCTTCCTCTCCACATCGCTTTGGTCATGGCGTTTCCTCACAACAACAGTAGCCCTGACCCAGGGGTGCGTTCATTACTCTCCAGCCCTTTGCCCTTGCACTGTCAATATACCTGGTTTGTTTGTTTGTAATATGGTTAAATCTACATTTTCTTCTGTTTTATTTTTCTTCATCCCATTTTTCCTATAACTTAAAAGTTATATAACAAGCTATTTTCTTCCAGCTGAACCTAGAGATTGCACTGTGAGTCTATTACATACTGAAGTATAATGGTAAAGGCTGGGGTTATTGCTCAGAAGAACACTGGCATATCATGTATGAGATGCTGGGTTTGATCAGAATTTACAGTCCCTGTACATTCCGGTACTGTTTCTATACTCCATTATTACCAGTACATGCTTTGCTTGTTCAGGTCTGACAAGAATATGTTCACACCATCTGTGCACCTACCTGCTCACTACTTCTCCTCTTCATTCCTTCTTGTGTTTCTAATCTCCTTTCTAGGATTTTCCTTCTGCTTAAATACTATCCTTTAGAATTTCATTTAGTATATATTTCCTGCTAATTTTCTGAGTAAAAATTTTGAGGGTTGGGGAAGTATAAATAAAGGAAAATATTTACTTCACCTTTATTGTTTATCCATTTTGCACTTTTTTTTTTTTTTTTTTTTCGGAGCTGGGGACCGAACCCAGGGCCTTGTGCTTGCTAGGCAAGCGCTCTACCACTGAGCTAAATCCCCAACCCCTATCCATTTTGCTAAGTGTAGGATTCTACAGTACTGGGAGTTGGTTTCCATACCTTGGTGTGTTTCTCCAGCCCCTGCTCTGCTATTTCCATGAAGACCCTGCCTGTCCAGCGGCTCCTCTGGGGGCAACCCCCATGTGGACAGCTGCTTTCAGACCCATCTTCCATCTTGAGAACCTCACTACCAGAGGCTAAAAGTTGTCCTTGGTGTCTGTGCTGCTCTGCTGAGGGCTTCTTCAGTTAGGCTCAGTGTCTTCTCAGTTCTTGCAATTGTTTGTATGTGAACCTTTCAAAGGTACTCCAGGCACACATGTGCTAGGCTGTGCAGCATGTGTTAGTCTCTTAGCTGACTCTGCACTCCCTTCTCTCCATGCTTCAGTTAGATTTGCTCTCATCTGTCTCCCAGATCTCACTGTACCAAGCTGGCCAATCTGTCATCTTATTTTTCAGTGCTATGATTCCACTTTTGATGCTTTATCAAATACGCTACAGTCCTCCTTCTTATAACGCAGTTCTCTACCAACACCTTTAACCTGGTCTTTTAATTTCTTAAACAAGTTAAGCCAGGGATGATGGTATACACCTTTAATCCCAGGGCTCGGAAGGCTGAGGCAGGTGGATCTCTGTGGTGTTTCAAACCAGTCTGGTCTACACAGTGAATTCCAGGCCAGCCAATCTACCAAAAAACAAATTAAGGGTTTTATTTTGCTTTAAGTTTGGCTCGACAAAGCCAATATCTGTGGCCTATGGAGGGTCTGTATTTAATTTCTGCTACTTCTGAAAACCCTTTGCTGTTTGTGAACAGTCTCATTAATGTATGGTGGGAATGCCCAGAACTTCTATCTTCCATACACAGTCACTTGCTTCTGCCTCCTAAGTGTTGTAATTAAAGGTGTATGACACCATGCTTGGCTGGAACTTTTTAAAAATCTTATTTCTGTTGTTATTGTGCTCATGCATGTATGCATGCACACGCACGCCTATGTATGGATAATGGGGAAGGAGGATCCTGCCACAGTGTGAACACAGTGGACAGAGACTAGTCACTCTACGGAGTTGGTGTTGTTCTTCTGTGTTCTGGGAGTTCTGAAGTAAAATCTAGAATGTGTGAGGCCTGTGCAGCAAGTCCCTTTACCCACTGAGCCATCTTGCCGGCCTTGTTCTGGGAACCCTTTCTCTTTCTCGTTTTGCTGTTAGCTCCCCACATGCCTGCTTACTTTTGCTTGTCAGCCATGCACTGTATTTGACAGACTGCTTATTGAGATCCTGTATGCTGTTATTTCACAGACATCTTTTTTTTTTTTTCCTTTTTCTTTTTTTCGGAGCTGGGGACCGAACCCAGGGCCTTGTGCTTCCTAGGCAAGGGCTCTACCACTGAGCTAAATCCCCAACCCCCACAGACATCTTTTTCACAGGGACTACTTCATGCCATAGGCTGAGACGATGAAGACCAACAGTATATCTCCTAGCTCACCCTTGCTCTTGCAGATTCAGATTCACCCTCTGAGATCCCAAAGAGCAGAAACTGACAGTCATGTATATCCTCCTTGAAGTCCTAACCCATTCTTTTCAGCTTAGTACACAGTTATAAAAATCACTCGTAAACCTTTTTACCCACTCCTTTGAAATTTATGATCATTTCACTGACTCGTCTGACTGTCTACATTTCTGACATTTTCAATCATCACCTTGTAATTCTTTTTTTTTTTTCCTTTTTTTCGGAGCTGGGGACCGAACCCAGGGCCTTGCGCTTGCTAGGCAAGCACTCTACCACTGAGCTAAGTCCCCAACCCCCTTGTAATTCTTTATTATTTTGTCTGCTTTCATATGGATTTAAAACTATTCACAAAACTTTTGGTTCTTTTGTTTTTTAAGGCAGGGTTTTTCTCTGTGTAGCCTTGCCTGTCCTGGAACTCTGCAGACCAGGCTGGCCTCAAACTTAAAGAGATCCACCTGCTGGCCTCTGCCTCCCCAGTGCTGGGATTAAAGGTGTACACTGCCACCAACCAACTTCAAAAAAACATTTGGTCCAGCTTTTCTAGTTGCCTTAACAGGTAGGGCTGAAGTAAAAATCCTTAAATTGTCTTACTTTTTTTTTTTTTTTTTTTTTGGTTCTTTTTTTTCGGAGCTGGGGACCGAACCCAGGGCCTTGCGCTTCCTAGGTAAGCGCTCTACCACTGAGCTAAATCCCCAGCCCAATTGTCTTACTTTTTAAAACCCCAAATTTCAGACAGTGGATGGGCTCAATGGGTGGGGGTGCTTGCCAAAAAGCTGGACTGAGTTAGAGCCCTAGAACCCACCTGGTGAAAAGAAAAAACCAAGTGCACACTGTGCAGCCTGTGTGTGTAGGTCATAGACAACGTATGAGAACTAGTTTTTTTCTGCCATGTGAGTCCTGGGGATGGGGCTCAGGTCATCAGCCCTATCAGCAAGGGCCTTACTTAGTCAGCTGAGCTATCTCACCAGAAGTTTTTCTTAATGCATATCATAGTTTACAGCCATTTCAATTTCTATTTAGATTTGCATATAAAGTTTATTAAATCCATTTTTTTTACATATTTTACTTTCCCTAAGTTCTTTTTAAAGTACTGCTCAGATTTCCTCGAAAGGACTGGCTCCATTCAACAATCTCCTAACCAGAAGAGGAGCTCATAAGCTATACTCCATCTGCTTATAACCTTCCATGTAGAATCTAATAATGTTTAGGAATCTCCTCTAGGCTCCCAGTGGGAGCTATGTGTTCTCCACCATACAACACTTTATGCAATAGTTAAGTGAACTACCTAGGCCTGCAAAGAATATAAACTGGAGGTCTGTGATCATGTGACACCATATTCCAAAAACTCCTATATCCTCAGACAAGTTAGAGTCTAACTTTCAGATCAAACCACTCACAACACACTAGAAGCACTTAGCTACAAATTAGTTTAAACTTAATTCTTCTAAAGGAAACACACTAATTCATAGTGATAGAAATTAGGGGGAAAAAGCACTTAGCTACATATATAATAACTAGCATTACTATACTAGGACACATTACAAAGATCTCTTACATATCAATATGGGAAGCAAAACATGCATATGATCCAATAGAAAAACAAGTAATATATAAATTTACATTCACAAAACAGAAAATAACATGGTCAATAAGCATAAGAAAAATGTAATTATTAGTCATCATAAAAGTACAAATTAAAATTTTAGGGCTAGGGATACAGCTCAGTGGTAAACACTTGTCTAGCTCACAAGATGTCTGAGTTCTAGTCCCAGCACTGTGTGTGTGTGTGTGTGTGTAAACTGCAACAAGAAAATAAACTACCAGAAAAAGCATTGTCAACTATGCAGGACACAGAGATATACAGAGTAACATATCCTTTAAAAGGCTATCTGTATCAGATTAAGCTTTAAATATTGATACATATGCAGTTTCTAGACATTTAGCCTATAAAAATAAGAAAATGTTACTCTCAGTTTCTTTTTTTTTTTTTTTTTTTTTTTTTCCGGAGCTGGGGACCGAACCCAGGGCCTTGCGCTTCCTAGGTAAACGCTCTACCACTGAGCCAAATCCCCAACCCTACTCTCAGTTTCTAATACTGCATTACTTTCTTCCATAGAACTCATCAGTAGCTGCTCTGTATTTATTTCTTGTCTTCTTATAATACAATGTAAGCTTATTAAGAAGAAAGGCATAAACAGTATTTGTCATACATCAGGCAAATAACAAAGACTGACTGTTGATAGAATGAGCAGTGATTGGGCTGGAGAGATGGCTCAGCTGTTACAGGCTAGGCTCACAACCAGAAATATAAGAATGAGCAGTGATTATATTGATAGCAGGTTTTTTGTTTGGTTTTCAAGACAGGGCTTTTCTGTGTAGCTCTGGAACTTACTCTATAGCCCAAGCTTTGAACTCACAGAGATCCACCTGCTTCTGCCTCCTGAATGCTGGGATTAAAGGTGTGTGTCTCCACTGTCTGGTAACAAATTGTAGCAGTTTTAAAAGCTAAAATTGTGGGGGAAAGTATACTACCCAGCAGCAGCTATAATATCAGTTAGCACAGTGATTGATGAACATGGACAACTATGTAATCATGAAAAGCTAGACTACAAAGGAAAACAAATAGGTATGAAGACAAAATGCCATGTCACCTCATTTTTGTAAATAACAAAAATGAAAAGTATCTATGTAAAGGTAAAGACAGTTTACACATAGGCCTTATTGGTAGACATTTGAGATGGCAGAACAATAGTGACTGTTTTCTTTCTATTTATGGATTCCTATAGTTATCGAAGTTTTTTTTTTTTGTTTTTTTGTTTTTTTTTTTTTTTACAATGAACATAATTCTTTTCCAGTAAGACAAAAAACACTCAAAATAAATGAAATCCCAATCAGAACCCATTTCTATTTGAGTAAGAAGTTTACCTTCCTCTTCGACTAAGGACATTTCTTCATCCGAGCATATGTTGAGAATATTGACCAACATCTCTGTGACTAAGTGGCAAATAACAGTGTGGACATAGTTAATAGGACACTTCTGGACATGCATAAATTAAAGTACATTAAGTAAACAAAGCAGAAACAACTTATCATATTATAATTAGCTATGAAAATAGAATCAAGGATAGACCATAAGGTTCCAAGAGAACTTTTGTCTATACTTGTCCTGGTTAGGTAAGAATCTGTGAAGTCTATCACAGAATACTTGATTTTATTAGATAGCTGCTCAGACCCTTTGGCTCAGGTATGCATATAAACATTTCTTCCCATTTTACAAAGAAATCACAACAGGCCTACATCCAGCAGGCTTGTTTTATGTTAGAACTGCTCATTTGTGGATCTGTTTTGTTTGTGCAGCTCAGTTGTGTAACTGTGTTTTCTGTTCATGCTGCTCACTTGTGCAGTGGTACACATAAAACTCTAGGACAAATTCAGTCTAAATTCTGTTACACTGATGATTCACAGAAGAAACAGGATAGTGGCCACATTAAGATCTTGATCATACAAGACAGCTGTTTTAAATTGATATTTCAGATTAAAAAACCATAAGAGACTAACATTTATGAACAGATTAATGTCATTTACAAATCTTTGTACAGGGTTCAGTGGATCAAGGTATTCCTGTATGAACCTGGTGACCCAAGCTCAATCCCTGGAGCTCATGTAAAGATGAAAGGAGAGAACCAACTCCACAAAGTTGTCCTCTGCCCTCTCCACAAACAGGCCACAGTATGTGAGCCCTGCCCCCAATACTGTACACATAAACAAGTAAGTCAATTTTTTTATAAGTAAAAAAATTTAAAAATCTTTGTAGAGAACAAACAAAATTAGCATACATTTTTGATAAATTCCACGAATTTAAAGGTGTCTCATCAGGAGAGAGCTGGTGATTAGATGCATACTGGGATTCGCTTACCTTTTTCTCCAACAAAAGGCAAAGACCATGTGAAAACATCCATGAAGTTTGGGAGCCAGTAAGGGTGTGGAGAACAGTTGAACTGCCTGATGTTCATGACATTGTTTTCATATTTCAATACTGCAGCTAAAAAGTAACACACAAGACAAGTGGGCACAGGGAACCACAACGTAGCAGGTCTTGTGCTTCGTCCCTGTTAACCAACTACACAGACTTTTCAATGACTTGTTTTCCATTTGTAAATTCAGAAGAGCCTGACAAGTTTGAAGAATTTTACAGGGTTCATTCTCTTGGGGATTAATTATCACAGGGAACAAAGTCACTTGGGGAGTTCACAGCATCAAAGCACAGAGGACACTGCTCTGAAACACCAAGGGTTTGTTGTGCATTAGCTACTGAAAAAACTTCGAATTTAACACAGAAAAACTCCCTGTAATTTCCATTTACTGGCCAAAGAGTTACAATCATGACTCCTAAGGGCAAACTGCAATATCACCTGCTGAGGAGAGGCTCCTTAGCAAGGCATGTGCCACAGCTGACATTTTTTTTTTTAAAGATTTATTTGTTTTATGTAAGTACACGGTACACTGTCATTGTCTTCAGACACACTGAAAGATCGGGTTCCATTACAGATGGTTGTGTGCCACCATGTGGTTGCCGGGAATTGAACTCAGCACCTCTGGAAGAGCAGTCAGGGCTCTTAACTGCTGAGCCATCTCTCCAGCCCAACTTTTTACACTCAATGTTTAGTGGTAGAATGTAGAATCTTCTCACAGTCAATTAAAAACAGTTTCTTCTATTTTCAGCATTCTAAGAGTGTCTCTAAACTTCTTTTTTTTTCTTTTCTTTTTTTCGGAGCTGGGGACCGAACCCAGGGCCTTGTGCTTGCTAGGCAAGCGCTCTACCACTGAGCTAAATCCCCAACCCCGTATCTAAACTTTTAACAGTAACCATGCCACATAGGTGCATACTTATGATTTTCTGTATAATTAAAAAAAAAAAAACCTCTGGGGTTGGGGATTTGGCTCAGTGGTAGAGTGCTTGCCTAGCAAGCACAAGGCCCTGGTCCTCAGCTCCGAGAAAAAAAAAAACAACAACAAACAAACAAACAAACAAACAAACAAAACCTCTGGCAAAGCTCTACTAAATAAAACCTTTCCTCATTTACTGTTCACCAATCTGTTCTGGCTGCTTCAAATAATATTAGCACCACCTGGGTCAATAATCCCCATATACCAATAACACCAATAATCTGTGGTATTTTTCTGCATCCTGTGCCCAATTCAATATTATTGCCACTTTTGTGATGGGCATCAGTTTTGGCCAACACGGCATAGTATTCTTTTTTTTTTTTTTTTGGTTCTTTTTTTCGGAGCTGGGGACCGAACCCAGGGCCTTGCGCTTCCTAGGTAAGCGCTCTACCACTGAGCTAAATCCTCAGCCCCACGGCATAGTATTCTATTTCAGATTTTCCTCAAGTTGGGCAGCTTTTGTCAAAGATAACCAATTTTGCTTGGCTCTGTCTGATCATCTTCATAGTCTGTATCTCAGCATGTATTTTCCACTTTTTATAACAAACTGTGGAGCCCAGAGTCGACAAACATCAGAGACTTGTGACTGGGGATGAGACAGGGTTTCTCTGTGTACCCCTGGCTGCCCTGGAACTTGTTCTGTAGACCAGGCTGGCCTCAAACTCAGAAATCCTTCTGCCTCTGCCTCCTGAGTGCTGGAATTAGAGACCTGTGCCACCACTGCCTGGCTAGAAACTTTTGCAGCCACCACCTTCCTGCCTTAGATGAGGGACAGCCCCCAACCAAGAGAGGGAGGCTGATGGGGTTGGGGAGAAAGGCTTCTTTATATTGTTAAATGCTTCTCATTCTGTAACATGTTATTGTTTGTACTATTCATTCAATTACTCTTTTTTGTTTGGTTAGGGTTTTTTGTTTTGTTTTGAGACATAATTTCTCTCTCCCTCCCTCCCTCCCTCTTCCCCGACCCCTCCAAGAGCTAAAGTGAATGTATCAGTAACTCTCTCACTCACAGGAAAAAGAAGTTAGTCTCAACAGTGGATGTTTGAAAATGGAAGCTTAAGAAATTTTTGGAGTTTGTTCTAAGGGGGCAGATACAGGTGTTGGGGGAAACAGAAATAAGATAAAAATCCCACCTGAGGATGTTTTTGGTCACCAGTGGAGCAGAGATACAACTTGGGTACCAATGAACCTAAAGATCTCTCCAAAGAAGCTTAGCTTGCAGAACACTGCCTAACATGCATGAGGCCTGGCACCATATACATCAGATATGGCACATGCCTGTAATTCCAGTATTCTGGAATGGAGGCAGGATTAGAATTTGTCATCATAGGCAATAAAGCAAATTCAAAGGCCATTTGGCCTAGGTCTCAAAAAAAGAAGAAAGAAAGAAAGAAAGAAAGAAAGAAAGAAAGAAAGAAAGAAAGAGAGAGAGAGAGAAAGAAAGAAAGAAAGAAGAAAAAAGAAAAAGAAAACAAACAAAAGACATGAAAAGCAGCCATAGAAAGAGGAGGTGCCAGAGTTCTTCTCAGAACTAAAGAAGCATTTGTAAACTGCTTGGGTGGTGGCACATGTCTTTAACCCCAGCACTTGGAAGGCAGCAGGAGCAGCTCTCTGTGAGTCTGAGGCCAGCCTGGTCTACATAGTAATTTCCAGGACAGCCAGAGCTGCATAGAGAAACTCTGTGTGTGTGTGTGTGTGTGTGTGTGTGTGTGTGTGTGTGTGTGTGTGTGTGTGTGTGTGTGTGTATTTCTGCTAAGCTCACTCTGTGTGTGTGTGTGTGTGTGTGTGTGTGTGTGTGTGTGTATTTCTGCTAAGCACACTGGGGAGCCCCCAGGCTTTCCACAGATGATCTAAATAGTGGCACAAAAAGAGGCATAGGAGCACAAGCATCCCTGACGATGCTAAATAATAAAGTATATACATACTTGATAAAAAAGGAAACTAGGAAAAAGCCCAAGCTGCTAATCCATGTGAAATATTAGGGAAAAGAAATAACATAGCAGAGCACTATAGGACAATTGGATTAGACAACAGCCTGGAGCAATTAATAAAGCTAAGGTTAGGGGAGAGTTAAAATAATGAGTGATCAGGGCTGGAAGTGGAGCTCAGTACCAGAATACCTCCTAGCAAGCGTAAGGCCATAGGTTCTAACAGAGCACAAGATTAAAAGAGAAAAGACAAAGGGACACTCAGATTTTTTTAAAAAAATCATTTTTAATTTTATGCACATTGCTGTTTTGCTTGCATGTATGTCTGTGTGAAGGTCTTCAATCCCCTGAAACTAGGGTTACAGGCAGTTGTGTGCTGCCATGTGGGTGTGGGAATTGAACCAGGTCCTGTGAAAGAGCAGCCAATGGTCCTAACCACTGAGCCATCTCTCCAGCTATCAGTTTGATTTTAAATGAAACAAAACAGGGGCAGTGGTGGCTCACCGCCTTTAACCCCAACATTTATGAGGCAGAAGCAGGTAGATCTCCAAATTGAGGCCAGCCTGGTCTACAGAGTGAGTTCCAGAACAGCCAGGGCTACACAGAGACATCCTATCTCCAAACAAAGAAACCACCTAATGGAGAGCCAGGTATGATGGTGGATGTCTAAATCCCAGCATTAGGGAGGCCGAAGCAGGATGATGAGTTTGAAGCTGGCTTGGGTTGTACAGTAAGACCCCATTTGTTTAGTTGAAAATACTAAACAAATATACTCCCAAAGAGCCCAATCTCTTAGGAGATGGAGGCCAAGCAGTAGCTTACATTCTAAATGTATTGACCTTCTTTTCTAGTAAGATCTCCTCTTTATCTAGGTGTGGTAGTACATACCTGTAACCCTATCCCTTGGGAGATGAAGCATGAGGACCCCAAGTTCAAAGCCAGTCTGCATTACATAGCAAAATCTTGTCTCAGAACAGAACAAACGAAAAGAGGAGTGGGTGAGAGAGAGGGAGAGATGTCACAATCCCGTGGAGCTGGGTACAGAGCAGAGTAAGATACCAGAGACTGAAGCTGAGCCCTTCCCATGCTAAACACCTGCTTTACTACTAAGCCACATTCCTTACCCAAGATCTGGTCATTTGACTGAAACTCTGTACTTAAAAATAGGTGTTCAGGATATAGCCAGGAGTTAGAGTACCTGCTTCACAAACACAAGGTCCTGGGTTTGATCCACAAAACCAAAAAATAAAAATAAACAAATGAACACAATAATAATATAAAACACAAAATTAAAGTAGAGCGCACAGCCACTAACAGTTCACTCAGATATTGCTGGGCTTCTTTACCTTTATTGTTATAGACATCTAGGTAATTGGGGGCAGAGAAAATTGTAATGAGTGATGGAAAGCCAGTTGCTTGGTTCTTCCTGTACATTCGGTACCTGGAAAAAGAGAGATAACCTCAGGCATCTTTACACTAAAAGTAAAGCCTCTGCAGGAATATGAGAGTCTAAATGCAACTTACCCAGCATCCTGGGCTTCATGGGCTCTGATTATTGATAATAAACTATTGTTCTGTAAAAATTCACAAACTGCAGGGTAACTGAAAAAGAAAATGAGAAAGCCAAAGTATGGAATTATAGCAGTTTTAATAGGAAGAAACAGAAAACCCAAGCTGAGAGTTGTTTTAAGATTACAGATACTACAGACTATACAATTTAAGACTTACTTTATGTCTATGAGGATTTTGCCTGTTGGTATGTATGTGCACCATTTGAGGCCTAGTTCCCACAGAGACCAAAGGAAGGTAGCAGATCCTATGGGTCTGGAGTTACAATTATAAACCATGAGTGCTGGGAACTGAACCTAGGTGCTAGAGCAATTTTAAAAGTGATAAATTTTTTCTTTATCCTGACTAGCTTCCAAATAAATGAGAGAGACTATAAGACTTGTTTAATCAAGCTTTACAGCACAATTGCTGGACAATATTAATCTATTTTAATCCTCTAAAATAATCTGGCTACCTCCCAATCAATATCCCCAAGATACTTGCATCTTAGCATTGCTTTGGCTCTCTCTGCTCCAGGTGTGTTCTCAAGGTCTCCTCCACCCTCTCTTCACAGTGAATCCTACTTCCCATCCCTCTCCTCCCCCTTCACCCAGGCTGGCATCGGAAGTCCAGCCCCATTCTCTCCTCTGCTCAACCACTGGCTGATCAGCTTTTATTGACAAACCAGAAAATAAATAAGGAGCAGTGTTTACACAACAAGGAGGAAGAGATTCTTATAAGCATTACAATGCCACAGCATTTGAATAATACAAGGATGATCTTTGAACAGTGCAGGGTCACATTATGCCTACACCCAGGTCCTCTGGAAGAACAGCCAGTTCTCTAAACCTGGGAGCCATCTCTTCAGCCCTAGCACTCAACTCTTACAAAAAGCTCAGGAACCAGTGATTTCTGTTTCACATGACTATCAAACCTGAAGAAGACACCTTAGAATACAAACAATTTCTCCATCTTTTAATTTATTTTATTTTAACACTAATATTAAAATCGAAATTTTTGGTATTTTGATATGAAAATGTATCACAACTCCATGTATGCAGCATGTATGTGTATACAGTAAATGCTACAAAATTAGTGCATTTTTTAAAAATCATCAAAACTTTAGGCAAATTAAAAGGAACTACTTAAAAGGATCTGTATGTAATATTAATAGCAAGATAATACTATGCATGGCTATCTCAGGAGGTTATAAGTATTATAGACCACCATACTCTAATGAAATCTGCATATACTCCTAAAATGGTCTTTTTTTTTAACTTTTCTGAATGACAAAAAGGAAGAACTAGAGAATGAATATACAATTATATGAGCATTTGTAGATGTTAATTGCTTATCTTTTAAAAAATATTTCTTTCTTGAATTGGGTTATAACTAAGCTGTTCTACTACTTGTGTAGCATACGAAGTCCTGGGTTCAACACCTGTATACCATACTCTAGGGATGCTACACATACATGTAACCCCTGTACTTGGGAAGTGAGACAGAAGATTCAGAAGTTCAAGGCCATCTTTTCTTACATAGTAAGTTTGAGACCAGCATGGGATGCAAGGGGTCCTGTCTGAGAAAAAAGCAGGCAACTTTGTTTTTCACTATGGTCACCTGTATATTGACATTATCTTGATTTCAGAACAGGAAGTCCCCTCTTGACCAGCATAGAAACAGCAATCTGTCAGCCATTCATAGATGGTGAAGCAGTTTTGTGAAGGCCTTAGGAATGAGGAAAGAGGCTGTGGACTCCTGGTAAAGCCCACAACCAAGGAGTTGTGCCATGAGACATTGTTCCTAGGGTCTCTATGAGGTTTAAGATCCTAGGATCCTCTGGCCATATTTTCATCAACCACTTAAGTGTATGTCTTCGTGCATAATGACATTTTTTGTAAATGTAAGATTGAATCCTTAATGTTGAACTCATGGCCAGGAATGCAACTCCCACTTGACAACTCTGTAAGTTACATTCCAGTGTGCTTGTGCTCCTGGACACTGTTTGAGTGACACTGTTTTCAACACTGAGAAAGACTGCTGACAAAAAAGTGCAAAGACAGAAACAAAACTACTGCAAGAAGGATAGAGTGATGGCTCAGGGGTTAAGAGCAGTTACTGCTCTTGCAGAAGATCTGGTTTGGCTCTTAGCACCCACATCCATAACTCAAGTTCCAGGGGGTCTGATGCTTTCTTCTGGCCTCCTTGGATACCAGGAAGACACATGTGCAGAAACATACTTGTGAGCAAAACACTCCTATACATAAAACAAAAAAAGACTAAAAACAAAAGTCAGTGCCGTGTATGGGCTGGCTCAGGTGAATCTGTTGTTTTGCTCAGTGGGTCTGCAAATGCTCTAAGAGTTCAGGGAGGACTGACTGGGTTGCAGTGAACTCAGGTGAGTATGGGGACAGCTGCAATCCCCAAGGAGAAGATCTGGGTGGAAAGCCTGGGTTGTAAGAGGTGTTGGCAAGTAGCCACAGGAACTGTAACAAATGACATTCGGCCAATAATGCTAAGTCCTTAAGCAACATCATGAGAGGGAAAAGTTAAATTCTTTCAGTAAATAGGTCATTAGAAAGATAGATGGCAGAATAGAATTCAAAAAGGTTATTTTAAAAAATGTCTAGAGGCAAATTAAGGCTTCTTTTACACGTACATATCATTTAATTACTATTTTGGGTTTTTTTTTGTTTTGTTTTGTTTTGTTTTTTTTGGCTTGACAAACCATACCAATAGGACAATAACTTCCAGGAAAAGTCCTAAATCAGTATCCTAGTTTTTTGTTTGTTTATTTTTGTTTTTTGTTTTTTGTGTATGACAGAAGTTCCAAAAGTTGGGAGCGAGCTGGTAAGCAGCACCCTCCATGGCCTCTCCATTAGCTGCCTCCAGCCCTGATTCAGTTCTTGTTTTGACTTCCTCCAATGACAGATTATAATCTGGATAAGCCAAATGAACCCTTTTCCTTCCCAACTTGCTTTTTGGTCATAGTGTTTTGTCACAGCAACAATAACCCTAAGACAGTAGCCCTGGCTGGTTTGGCACCCACTATATAGATGATGCTGTCCTTGGGCTCACATCGAGCAGCCTGCCTCCGTTTCTCAAATGCTGGGATTAAAGGTGTACACCACCATGCATGCTCAGTATCTAGTTTAATGGAAATTATATATTGTCTTAGTCAGGGTTTCTGTTCCTGCACAAACATCATGACCAAGAAGCAAGTTGGGGAGGAAAGGGTTTATTCAGCTTACACTTCCACATTGCTGTTCATCACCAAAGGAAGCCAGGACTGGAACTCAGGCAGGTCAGGAAGCAGGAGCTGATGCAGAGGTTGCTTCTTTTGGCTTGCTCAGCTTACTCTCTTACAGAACCCAAGACCACCAGCCCAGGGACGGCACCACCCACAAGGGGACTTCCCACCTTGATCACTAATTGAGAAAATGCCTTACAGCTGGATCTCATGGAGGCATTTTCTTAAGGGAGGTTCCTTTCTCTGTGATAACTCCAGCTTGTGTCAAGTTGACATACAAAACTAACTGAGATAGATAGATAGATAGATAGATAGATAGATAGATAGATAGATAGATAGATAAGGGATTAGAGACATGCTCAGTGTTAAAGAACACTTCTTGTTCTTGCAGAGAACCCAGGTTTGGTTTGCAGTACTGCTCTCTCACCCCAAGATGGCTCACAGTCATCTGTAACTACTAGTTCCAAGGGACCCAATGCCACTTCTGGTCTCTACAAGCACCAGGCACACATGCACACATGTAGTTCACACACACACACACACACACACACACACACACACACACACACACACAGGCAAAGCATTACACACATAAAAATAGATCATTAGGAAGTATCTAGATGATATCTAGAAATAATACTAATTTAGAACTTATAACAATGAGATATTAGGAGAGGTTTTTAACTAATCTATACTTCTTATGATCTCACGTCTAAGAATATATTAAGACTTTTCTGCTATTAAGAAATTGAACAAGTGCTTGTCCAGGATGTGTAAGGCCTTGGATTTGCTCTCCAACACCAAAATGAAAGGAAGGGGAGAAGGAGGGGAGAAAAAGGACAGAGAGCAAAGAGAAATAAGAATACAGAGAATGAGACTAAACAGAAGTCTATACTACATGTTTGAGACCTAAGCCACTAAGTAAAATTTCATAAAACCAGGTGTGGAGGCACATGCTTTTAATTCCAGCAATCAGGAGGCGGAGGGGCAGAGGAGGGGCAGAGGAGGGGCAGAGGAGGGGCAGAGGAGGGGCAGAGGGGCAGAGGGGCAGAGGGGCAGAGGGGCAGAGAGGCAGAGGCAGAGGCAGAGGCAAGTAGATTTCTGAATTCGAAGTCAGCTTGGTCTACAGGGCAAGCTTCAGGATAGCCGGGACTACACCAAGACACCTTGTCTCAAAAAAGAAAAAAAGATTAATTTTATAAAACCAGGGTTTGAGAGATGGTTCAGTGGTTAAGAACACTTACCACTCTTGTAGAAGACCCAAGTTTAGTTCTTAGCACCCACATGGTGGTTCCACAATTCCAGTTCTAGTGGATATCATACCCTCCTCTAATTTTAGAGGGCACCAGGCACACACTTAGTACATAGACATACAGGTACAATATTCATATAGAAAAAATTTTTTTAAAAATTTTAAAAATAATTCCATTAAATGGATCACAGTGGGCTGGACAGATCCCTCAGTGGTCCTCTTTTAGACCTAAACTCAGTTCCCAACACCACACTGAGTGGGTCACAACTGCCTATAATTCCAGCTCCTGGATATCTTATGTCTCTAGCCTCTCTCTGTGCACCTCCACTCATGTGCACAACCACATATGTAATTAAAGAAAAACGTAAATAGAATGATCCCAATTTGTTTCATTGTTTTTCCAGCTTACCTGAAGAAGTAGGAGCAGCCTCGGACAGTGTTGTGGGTGTAGTGCTCCAGGGTCTTCTCACTACCATAATCCTCTAAGGGATCAGACCAAAGCAGATCGCACACTGGCCCAAATGCAGGAGGTTCAGCAAACCTATCTAACTAGAAGACACACAAGGACCAAAAGAAGAAGAAGAAAAAAATCAGGAAAGTAAAAGGCTCTTGGGAGCAGCAGATCAAAAGTCCCCTTGTCCCTACAGGAAAGCATTGCAGATGAAGCAGGGAGCCCCAAGGACGGTCTCTTGAGAAAATGAGAGCTCCACAGTAAATGTGTATAAGTATCCTATCCTGTGATCTAAGAGTCCTGGAGAAAGGGGCTGCTCCTTCCATGCTATCTACTGCAGCATTCATTTAACTCAAATGTGAAATTAGCCATCACAAAACATTCTGAAGACTAAAGTTGACTTTAGTCCTCTATGGGGGGGCCTGTGAGAAGGAGGCTTCTACTGCTCGCTTCGTTCCTATGGAGATGTTTTCTATTGTGAAAGGCCTTTAATTCCTTCCATTCTATGCAGTGGTGACATTTAATATTTGTCATTAACTTATATTTTAAATTACTGCTTTCATTAAAAACACAAGAAAAATCAAAGAATAAAAATGTTTTTGAACACACCCAAACATCTGAGAGTCAAGAAAAGGGGTTCTGCTGAGTGAGAGGACAGCTTTTTACTATAGCCGATTAACAGTGGTTAGATATGAAATCTACTAAAGGAGAAAGGCTGGACATGTAAAAGCCAGCACACAGGTGTACCTCTTTACTGGGGAGACTGCTGTGAGCTCAAGGAAATCCTGCATTTGTATTTCTGTGTGGGAACTGAGGAGATGAAGGTGAGGCAAGTGCACAAAGCTGTTCCTTTTTTCTGTCATGAAGACACAGAATCTTGGAAATAATCACCACATAAGGCAAATGGACAACCAATTCATATCCTTTAGGATGCTAATGTCAATGCATCTCACAGCTGCCAGAGCTCAGGGCACTTATTCAAATTTCCTCATTTACAAAAAAAATGAACTCAAAGGTTAAGGGGCCTGGCCAAGGCTCCACATTCATGTTCTTTCTTGGCACACTGGAACATCATTTAAAGTTTTAAAGCTGGGCATGGTGGCACACGTCCAATGACTACAGCGTTTTAGTGGAGAGGCAGAACTGTCTTGAGTTCAAGACTAGCCGGGGCTTTGCAGAGAGACCCTGCTTAAAACATACAAATATGTTTTTTAAAGTTTCAAAGTTATACTATAAGAATAGTATGCTTTTGGCTATTAAGATTTAATTTTCAGGCCAAGCAGTGGTGGCACATATTTTTAATCCTACCACTTAGAGGCAGAGGCAGGAGGATCTGAGAGTGCAAGGCCAGTCTGCTCTACAGAGCAAATTCCAGGACAGCATGGGCTACAGAGAGAAACCTTGTCTCAAAAACAAAAACAAAAACAAAAACAAAAACAAAAAAAAACAAAAAAAAAACAAAAAAAACCAAAAAAACCAAAAAACAAAACAAAAAAAAAAAACCAAAACAACAGAAACTTTAATTCTTAAAAAGAGAAAGGACTATGTTTCTCCAAGTGTTAATAAAGCTCTCTGACAATGACAAGATCACCAGTCAGTTCTGTTTTTCTACTCTGATAATATTTTTACTTAACCTCAGCAATTGCTACATGGCATAGATATTCATTGGCTGGGATAAAGAACAAAAATTCAAAATCATACTCTATGAAAATAGTAAAAGGTTACTTACTTTCCTAATGTCGTCTAAACAAGTAATTTCAGGAGACATTCCTCCGTGTACACAGAGAAACTGCTGGTTTAAGAGGGCAGCAAGAGGAAGACAGTCGAAAGTGTGCATGCACGCTTCGTACACCAGCTCTGAATACTTGATCCGACCTACTCAAAGAGGACAGTGTCAGGGGATGAACAGCGTCATACTGAAGAGACTTAACCAAGTGAAGCTAGCTCAGAAGCTACCGGTCACAGGCAAGTCTGAAGACCCTGTCCCAGAAATGTCCTTTAAGAGTAGCATACAAGGGCTAACCAAACACCCTTCCCTTTCTAAAGATTTAGATTAACTTTCGAGCTCTGTTGCCCCGGAAACGTGATAAGGCAGCTGGCTGTCCATGTCTTATTAGTCAGCATCATTTACCTGGGGGAAGGTTATGGCTTTAGGCTCCTGAGGGTCCCTTTAGGATTCTCAAATTCTGCCATAAAAGCCTTTACATACAGTGCTGGCACTGGCGATCCCTGGAGCTTCTAAGACAGAGTATTTCCCAGCCCCACCCCATGTGGAACTGTCTCCACAGAACTGAAAACTATTTCTGTATCAGAAACCTTTTTGATCTTTTTTTTTTTTTGGTTTTTAGAAAGATTATTTTTATGTGCATGAGTTGTTTGCCTGTGTGTATATTCATGCATTGAGCACATGCCTGGTGAGGTGGCCAGAAGAGCATTGGATCCCCTAGCACCTGAGTTCAGAACTGTTGTGAGCTGCCGTGTGGCTAATGCTGGGAGCTGAACCTGGGTCCTTTCTGCAAGAGCAGCTCTTAGCCACTGAGTCATTTTCTCCAGCCCTTCCTTTCTGGCTCATTAAAAAATGTGTAAGTGAATTATTACTACTCTAGTTTATGTAAAACCTTTTGCATTTTTGAATTTATTTTTTATTTGTGTGTGTGTGTGTGCCTACCTAAGTTATGCACACTGTGTATGTGCAGGTGCCCTCAGAGGGCAGAAGCAGAATTAGAGTCCTTGGACCTGGAGTAACAGACAGTTGGGAGTCACCCAGTGTGATGTGAGTGCTGGGAACTTTACCTAGGTTTCCCCCAATGCAGCAGATTACAATTCTTTTTAAATCCAGTCCTAGGGGAAAGCCAGTGCTCTTAACGTCTGAGCCATCTCTCCAGCTCCTGCTTTTTATATTTTGATTTGGATGTCCAGTTGGAACTATGGTATAAGAAAATACTCCCAAATGGGCAGATTGTAGGTTTGCCACAATTCTCCAGGAAGAAAAAGACATGAAGTAACAGGTAAAAACTCTAAAGATGGGCTTTTAAAATTTAAAAACAAAACAAAACAAAAACAAAAAAAACCAAACATTTTCCTCCTTGGTGTTACAGTGTGGTTATGAGTTGAATGTATCTCTCAAGGGATGTGTGGGTTTCAGAGTTGGATGTTACCAGACAGTGCAGAACCTTTTTTTTTTTTCTTTTCTTTTCTTTTTTTCCGGAGCTGGGGACCGAACCCAGGGCCTTGCGCTTACTAGGCAAGCGCTCTACCACTGAGCCAAATCCCCAACCCCAGTGTAGAACCTTTAAGAAGAGAAACCTTGGGCTGGAGAGATGGCTCAGTGGTTAAGAGCACTGACTGGGGGCTGGGGATTTAGCTCAGTGGTAGAGCGCTTACCTAGGAAGCGCAAGGCCCTGGGTTCGGTCCCCAGCTCCGGGGGAAAAAAAAAAAAAAAAAAAAAAAAGAGCACTGACTGCTCTTTCAAAGGTCCTGAGTTCAAATCCTAGCAACCACATGGTGGCTCACAACCATCTGTAATGAGATCTGATGGCCTCTTCTGGTGTGTCTGAAGACAGCTATAGTGTACTTTTATATAATAAATAAATCTTAAAAACAAAGAAAAAAAAAAGAGAAACCTTAATAGGTAGAGCCTAGTGAAGTCACTGGGGCACTGCCCCCCAGAAGGAAGAGATGTTGTGAGATCCTCAGTAGTTCTTCCAAGAAGGCTTTTCTCTCATCTTTGGCCCTGTGTGTATTCTCTGTCTGTCTCTCTCTTTCTCTCTCTGTCTGTCTCTCTCATGTGTTCTCCCAACATGAAGTCCTCACCAGTTCAAAACCAATGCTGGTAACATAACCTGAAACCTCCAAAACTATATGCTAAATAAACAAAGCTCTTTCCTTTATAAGGTACCCAGCTTCAAGGCTTTTGTTAGAGCAATAAAAAACAGACTATACAGTTAGCCTTGGATTTCAAAATCAAGCTGTGTCTTTAGAGAAGACTAGACAATATGCATGCAGGCAGCCCTACAGTCCGGGAAATCCTTTCTCTTCCAAGACCCTGTGAAGATTAGGTCACCTACAAGAGAACAGAACTGTATCCAGCAAATTATTATCTTCATGGTAGTGATTTGTGTTTGTTTCTTCATTCATTCATTCATTCATTCATTCATTTATTTATTTATTTATTTATTTATTTATTTATTTATTTATTTGGAGCTGGGGACCGAACCCAGGGCCTTGCGCTTGCTAGGCAAGCGCTCTACCGCTGAGCTAAATCCCCAACCCCGTGTTTGTTTCTTCTTATAGTCTGTAAATGTCCAGAGAAAAGCACACTGCAGAGTAAAAGCCTGGTACTGGTTTCAGGGAATAAAGTGAGGGTTATGAATCTTAATCTGGACCAGAGTGCAGGACCTAGGCAGTAGGAAAGACTAGAGATCCCTAAAGGACACTGTAAACCGGAGCCAGGCATGGGTGCACACACCTTCGATCCCAGTAAGTTCCAGAATAGCTATGGTTACACAGAAAAACCCTATCTCAAACAGACAGACAAAGGAAAGTATAAACAAAGGTGAGAAGGCCTCCCACTCATGACAATCCAGGCTATCTTTGTGGCTGATACTGAGGGACTCGTTTTTTTTTATTTAAGGGAATCTGTGGGCTCTTTTCGTGCTGCACAGAGGCGGTTAAGACCATGTATTTCATAGCGTATGCAATTGTGAGGATCATGACCATGCAGTGTTGATCTCCTTACAGTTACAGCCTCACTTTGCTATTTCAAAAGCAGAGCCAGCTGTCAGTATACAACTGTTCAAAATAAAAGCAAACAAAAAAATCTTTACTACATAGTCAGTGCTAGATATTTCCCTCTAAAAACCCAAAGGCAGAATCACCTTTGTTAGTAGGTAGTTCAAGGCCAGCCTGGGTAGTCTAACAAGCTCTTGTCTTAAAAACACCTCCTCCCTTCTTTCAAACCAGGGGGCCTCAGTGGTGAACAATTCAGCAATGGCCAAGATTAAGGCTCAGGATCTGTATACCAAGGAGGAGGAGCTGTTGAAACAACTGGACAATCTAAAGGTGGAACTGTCCCTGCTTCTCGCCGCCAAAGTGACAAGCAGCGCTGTGTCCAAGTTCTCCAAGATATAAGTCGTAGGCAAATCCATCACCCGTCCTCACTGTCATTAATCAGACTCAAAAGGAAAACCTCAGGATATTCTACAAGGGAGAGAGAAGTACAAGCCCCTGGACCTGCAGACCATGAAGACTAGAGCTGTACACTGCCAGTTCACCAAGCAGGAAGAGAAGCTGAAGACCAAGGAGCAGCAGCGGAAGAAGGAGCAGCAGCGGAAGGAGCAGCTATACCCACTGCGCAAGTGTGCAGTCAAGGCCTGAGACAACAATGACAATAAAGTGCAAGACTGACTAAAAAAAAAAAACCTCCCAAAAAGACATCAGTTATTCTTTTCTTTGTTATTCAAATTTTCTTGGGCTTTAAAAGAGAAAACGAGAAATTGAAAAATAAATCTCTCACTACAAATAAGAATGAAAGTGATACAGACCTGATGACACTGGTGACATGGGCTTGTGATCCCAGCTATTTAGGAGCTAAGAGGGGGTCCCAAAAATTCAAGGCTAACCTGGGGAACTCAGACTCTTTCTTAAAGCAAAAACTAAAAATAGGACCGTTTAAAAAAAAAACTGATATAGACAAGAAAACCACACCCCTTAAAAGCCTGCAGCTGCACACTCTGCAACTGCATCACTTAGCAGTAATTATATGGTTCTGATTCTAAAAACCACAGTGGCCTCGTAAGATCAGTACACACACACACACACACACACACACACTCACACACACACTCACACACACACACACATGCGCTCTTTCCTCATATAAGAACGACATTTTATATTTGTACGTTAGTGTGTCAGCAGACGGAGTGACTGGGCCCAAGTACAGCTAAAAGCACACTGAAAGCCAGCAGACAAGAGACAGGAGGTGTAGAATTCTGGGCAAAATAAGAAACTTAAAAGCATTTCCTGAACCTATTGTTCTATCTTCTAAAAATACTCAGAACCAATTATGCTGATCACAAACGAAATCTGCTTCACTCTCTAGCACCAAACTCCATAAAAGAACAAACAAAAGAAAACTGTTTCTTTTTTTTTTTTTTTTTTTTTTGGTTCTTTTTTTTCGGAGCTGGGGACCGAACCCAGGGCCTTGCACTTCCTAGGTAAGCGCTCTACCACTGAGCTAAATCCCCAGCCCCCAAGAAAACTGTTTCTTAAAAGGGAGAATAGGTGGGGGAAGTGACAGTAAATGTCCCTTAAAAAACAAGTCAACCCAGGAGCCTGAGCCAAGGAGCTGTGCAAAGCCAGGGCAAGGCAGAGGACCCGCTGTCAGAACGGGAACTAGCTCACCACTTCACTCAGAACAGGCATCTGTAGGCCCTGGTCTCGCTACTCAGTTAATTCTAAGTACAAGTAGCTGACTTCCATCAGGCAGGTCCCAGGTCCTTTGTCACCTATTTTATATATATATATTGTTTAATTTTTTTAGGCAAGACCAGTTTATGTTAGAGAAATTATAAAGTCCTTTAAAATATTCAAGCAGAGTTGAGAGTTCTCAAAGGCACTGGACTGGCACAGTTACTACTTCTTTCACATCTTGTGTGTCACAAATGAGGAAGGCCGAGAACAGCTTTCAGGAGTCAGTCCTTTGCTTCCCAGGGACTGCTCAGGGTCAGACTCAGTAGCTCTCACTGGCCCTGCAGTCATTCTTAGCCAACTGCATACAGCTAGCTGGATTACTAGGAGAGCGTCAAAACCTGTATATGGGCCAGAGGCATCACTCAGTGGGACACAGCTCTTGTTGCTGAGGCTGTACCTAAATTCAATCCTCAGGACCCACATGACAAAAGGGAGAAATCATCTCTGTGACTTCCACAGAAGCCATGGCATGCTCCTCATGCACATAGACAAAATAAAAAATAAAAGTAAAAAATATTTATTTAAGCCAAGCAGTGGTGACATGCCTTTAATTCCAGAGGCAGAGGCAGAGGCAGAGGCAGAGAGGCAGAGGCAGAGAGGCAGAGGCAGAGAGGCAGAGGCAGAGGCAGAGAGGCAGAGGCAGAGGCAGAGGCAGAGGCAGAGGCAGAGGCAGAGGCAGAGGCAGAGGCAGAGGCAGAGGCAGAGGCAGAGGCAGAGGCAGAGGCAGAGGCAGAGGCAGAGGCAGAGGCAGAGGCAGGCGGATCTCTGAGGTCGAGGCCAGCCTGATCTACAGCTTGAGTTCCAGGATAGCCAGGGCTACACAGAGAAACCCTGTCATGAAAAACCAAAAAAGGAGAGCACAGAGGGCCTCAGCTGGGTCAACACTGGACTCATCTGTCTAGGTAGTGGCTTTGCTGCCTATGGCACGGCCAAGGCTGGAGCACCGGTGTGCAAAGCGGCAGACTATGACCAAGCAAGGACTTCCAGGACTATCTCATGAGTATGAACTTCTGGGGACCAGTTGCCAACTGGGGTCTCCCCACTGCTGCTATCAATGACATGAAGAACTCTCCACAGATTATCAGTGAGCAGATGACTTTTGCCCTCTGTTGCTATTCTCAACATTCACAAGATTTGCCTACAAGGTACAACCTTGAAACTGGCTTCTGTTTACGTGCCATGTGACAAACGAAGTAGCTCAGCTCATTCAGGGAGGACGACTTATCAACTACGAGATGAGTAAGTGGCCATCTGCGTAGCAGTGCAAGGACCAGCTCTTGAAAGGGACCGTGCTCCAGCCACTGCTGCAGCCACAGATCATGTCAGCATGAATAGTCGTGCTGAGGGGAAAACACGGAAGACTATCTTTAATGACCAGGCTAATATTATTGAATAGCTGAGAGTCCCTAAACCAACTCTCTGCTGCCTTATCAATGCTAAATTTTGTCTTCATCAAGAGTAGTTCAAAATATGCAACTAATTTAATAATTTTGAATGATGGTTCATCTATAACAATCTATAGTAATATGTATACTAATATTGTACTTAATTAGCCTTTTATCTATTGTATTTGTGTAATAAAAAATCCAAGGGAACAAAATTTTATAACTACTAGCACTTTTATAGCTACAAGTCCTCAAAATTCTTGACTTTTTCTTTAATGACTATAGTATAACCCTTAGTTGGACACATGTCTACACGTAATTTCCAGTAATAACAAGTATCAGTGTTTTCCATATATCTATATGTAATTCAGATCTGTTAACTTAATGGCAATAAATGCTTTAAATATTTGCAAAAAAAGAAAAAAAGAAAGAAAGAAAACAAATAAAAGCCATTTAAACACTTGGTTCTCAACTGCATCATTTTTAAGATAGCAGATTGAAAAAAATTACAGAAGTAATACAAATAGTGGCAAAAATAATTCAAATATTTCAAACATGAAAATAAGACCCTCTGACCCAGCATGAGAAGTAAACACTAGTGCCAATTTCTTTTGTGCACAGTGAGCAAGTCAGCCAGTGATTTCTCTCAGCTAAGACTAAGCATCTCTCCACATAGCACATAGGGATCCCTTATATTTAAATAGTGGCCTCATATTGCTTTAAAAGTTATTTTGGGGGGGATAGGGATTTAGCTCAGCGGTAGAGCGTTTGCCTAGCAAGCGCAAGGCCCTGGGTTCGGTCCCCAGCTCCGAAAAAAAGAAAAATAAATAAAAGTTATTTTGGGAGCCAGAAAGATGATTTAGCAGGTAAAGTATTTGCTGTGTAAGACTGCAAACCTAAGTTCAATCTTCGGAGCCCACATAAATAAAAGGCAAAAGGAAAAACTGGACTCCACAAGAAGTTTTCTAACTTCTATACTCCCACATCCCTTTCTGATACTAGTATATTGTACTTAATTAGTCTTTTATTGACATTAGTTACTTTTGTTGTTATAATTAACACTGCAACGAGCATCCTTAAGAAGCAAATATCTACTGTTTTTTAGCCACTCGTGTTAGACAAACTGTAACAAGACTTCCAATGGCTTCCACTTTGTGTAATTATACACTTCTTTTAAGTCCGTGGGACTCTGACTATAATGAGCCTCTCGCTGTCACACTTCACTAGATGGAAAGGGAAGAGTCTTCTGGATGGACCTGGCCCAATCACACCAGCCATTAAAGAGCAGAGGTTTCCTCCAGCTAGCTGATTGCAGAAGTCAGACATTCATCTAAGCTGAGCCAGAAGAAAGCCAACATCTACCTTTGGGAACCATATGTCTGTTTTTCTTTTCTTTTCTTTTTTTTTTTTTTTTTTTGGTTCTTTTTTTCGGAGCTGGGGACCGAACCCAGGCCTTGCGCTTCCTAGGTAAGTGCTCTACCACTGAGCTAAATCCCCAGCCCCAGGAACCATATGTCAAAAACCTAAAAGCAATCTTTAAAAACTGAGAGTGACACACCCACCCACCGCCAGTTGGGAGGTAAAAGGAAAAGTAAGGACTTTAATCATGTTTGCAAGGACTCCAAACAACTACTAATCTCAGAGGAGGACTCTAATAAAGTCCTCACATGGTCCCAGTTGAGCAAAGCCTACCAGAGAATCTGTGTGACGTGCTCCCTGTGCAAGTCACTAAACTCCTAACAGTTGCTTTAGCAGCAGTACGGAGTGTACATGATATTTGAGAAGTCAAAACACTAAGAAAAGAGAATGTATACTTCACAAATATTCACAAATGTAATCTTCACAAATATTTCAAAATTGCTGTCCAAATATTTGACACCAATTTAAGTCCTTACCAAATCTACTTTGAAACCCTTCCTGGTCATTATCTGATGGTGTTTCTGGGGCTGGAATGATCTGAAGATCCTTTACTTGCAACAGACTTTCTTGTCTCTTTTGCTGTTTTTTGAGACAGGGTTTCATGTAGCTCAAACTGACCTCGAATTCACCACTTAACCAAGGCTGGCCTTGGATTCCTAATCCTCTTGTCTTTACCTCTCAAGTGCTGGGATCACAGACATGTCCATCAAGCCTTGCTTACAATTTGCTTGAATAATTCTGATCTTGCTTTCAGGCTACACTGGGAGGAAGAAAGCTATTTTAACCTGTTCTATGTCCAGTAAAGCTACTAGCAACATGACTCAGTATAAGCACATCGAACCCTGTCAAATAGGGACTACCACGTAAGTATAGTGGCGTGTGGATGCTGAACAAACTCATCCTCTCATCAGCAATATAAGAGCATTTAACTTTTCTTCTCCATCTTCTTTTAAACAGCATCTCACTCCTATAGCCCAAGCTGGCTTCAAAGTTGTGGTGATCCTTCTGCCTCAGCCTCCCAAGTGCTGAGCTACAGGCAAGAGTCATCAAATTGGCTTGAGTTTTCCATTTTGAAGGTATAATTTTTGTTTGTTTGTTTGTCTGTTTGTTTGTTTAGTATAGAATAGAGTTTATTCAGGGCATGGGGAAGGGAGTTGAGAGGGCAGTAGAGACAGAGAAAGGCAGAGGAAGAGGGAGAGGGAGAGGGAGAGGGAGAGGGAGAGGGAGAGGGAGAGGGAGAGGGAGAGGGAGAGGGAGAGGGAGAGGGAGAGAGTGAGTTGATTGAAGGTATAATCTTAACTGAGTGTGGCAGCACCTGAGATAACTAACTGTCCTGGAGGGACCTATGTATACTCACATTCTTGTTTGAAGGTGAAGTACTCTGTAAGATGCCTGCATTCATGATTCCCTCGAAGCAGAAACAATGTTTTAGGATGGTTAATCTTTAAGCTCCACAGATACAGCACACACTAGGAAACACAATTAGAGGATAAATGTTCTTCATGACCATGACAATACACAAACACATTTTATTTAGATCCAAATGGTGTGCCATGTGGTACATCTCACTGAAAGCCCAAGTTGTAAATGGAACCTTCTAGCTTCTGCATGCTACCCTTAAATCTGGTAGAATAAATAGCCTTCATAAACATCTCACCTAAGTATCTAAATATTCAGGACTCTCTGGGCAAAGCTACCCACATATGTATTACAACTGTAAAATCTGCATCACTATTTTAAAATGGAAAAACACTAGGACCAGGAACAAGGCAAAAATATTAAGTATTTGTTACTATTCAGCATTACAATAGAGGTGTAGCATATATAAGAAGACAAATGAAACCAGGTAAAGGCTTTAGAATGGGTAAAGGAAAAATTAAAAGCAGACAATATAATTCTAAAACTAAAAAGACCCCAGAAAAATCAATGATAAAAGCAGCTTAATAAAAGAATTCAGCGGGGTTGGGGATTTAGCTCAGTGGTAGAGCGCTTGCCTAGGAAGCGCAAGGCTCTGGGTTCGGTCCCCAGCTCCGAAAAAAAAAAAAAGAAAAAAAAAAAAGAATTCAGCAAAATAGGATATAAAATTGAATACATAAATAAACATGTAAGGGGGTGGTGGTCTGGTGCTATGATATTCAAATGCTAAACTCTGTACCCCAAGATTTGACTGCTTCAAAACAAGCAGATCCTCACAAATACCAGCTTTTGTTGTATAAACCTTGCCCCCCAAGTTGTCCCTGATTCTTTAATAAAGATGCCTACAACCTGGGCTGGGCAGAAGAGAGGGGAGGCTGATTGAAGGTTCCCAGGCTTCAAGGAGGAGGAGGAGAAGGCAGAAGTCGCCATGGGGGAGATAGACCATGAGAGCATGGCCATGAGGACCGGCCTGTTAGAGTAGGAGTGGTCCAAGCAGAACACACAAGTGATATACTGGGGATATTGACAGGGAAGTAGACAGAATACTATAGAGAGCTGATATCTGCCCAGCTCTAGTGCTTTAAGGCTTGTTTTAGATCTAAAGGGTTTTGTGTCTTTTATTTGAGAACTATATGGTCTAAGTAGGGTAACCATCTGCCTCCCCCTCCAGAATAGTAGCACCAACAAAAGGTTGGGGATATGGCTCAGTTGCTAGAGTGCCTGCTCAGCATGCACAAGGTCCTGAGTTCGATCCCAGTACCCATAAACATTACATAATGTCCCATACCCATAATTCTAGCCCTTAAGAAATGGAAGCAGAAGAATCAGTAAGAACTAGTAGTTCAAGGTTAACCTCAGCTATTCAGTGAATTGAAGGCTTAGGCCACATGATATATTATATCCAACCCCCACCCCACCAGAACAAAAACCAAATACAGAAACAAAAACATAATGTCCTGAACCAAACAAGGTAGCATAGGCCTGGTTACCCCTGAACTCAGGCAAAAAGAGCATGAATTCAAGGCTAGCTTAGACTACATAAGAAATTCTAGACTAACCTGCTTACATAATAAAACTTGAGGTCAAATAAAATAAAATAAAATAAAATAAAATAAAAACCCTGTGCCCTACCACATGCCTCAATCTACCAGAAGTCCAGAAACAGATCCAAGGTCATATGAACACCTATACACAGTAAAGGTGGCATCTTAAGTCACCAGGTAAGGGGTTGGGGATTTAGCTCAGTGGTAGAGTGCTTGCCTAGGAAGCGCAAGGCCCTGGGTTCGATCCCCAGCTCCAAAAAAAAGAACCAAAAAAAAAAAAAAAAGTCACCAGTAAAAGCTGTGCACGGCAGCACATCTTGGAACCTCAGCACCAAGTAGGTTAGAGCAGGAGAACTGCCTTGAATTGGAGGCTAGCCTGTGCTACAGTATAAAGCCTTATCTCATAAAAACAGGGGGGAAAGATCACTGGGGTAATGAGCTTTTTAATGAAACAGAAATAAACTTAGATCTAATCTTACATAGTACCCAACAAGTGACGAATGAATGAGGGATCTAAGGGTTAAAATGAAGTTCAACAAGAATATATGGCTGTAGGGAAGAAATTTTAATGATTAGAGATCCAGACAGCCATGTTTCTATTTATGTAAGAACGAGGGGGCACTGGGGCTAGAGAGATGGCTCAGCAGTAAGATCACTCATTGCTCTCCCAGAGGACCTAGGCTCAGTTCCCAGCACCCACATGGTGATTTACAACCATCTATCAACTCCAGTTCCAGGGTACCTGATGTCCTTTTCTGGCCTCTGGGGTACCAGGCACATACATGGGCTACACACATACATATTGGTCAATATTCACATATATAAAACAAATTAAAAAAAAAAAGCTGAGTGGTGGTACATGCCTTTGATACCAGCACTCAGGATCTCTGAGTTCAAGGCCAGCCTGGTCTACAGAGTAAGTTCCAGGACAACCAGGGCTATATAGAGAAACCTCGTTTAAAAAAAAAAAAAAAAAGAAAGAAAGGAAAGGAAAGGAAAGGAAAGGAAAGGAAAGGAAAAGAAAAAAGAAATTGCATGAAATTTCATGGTAAAGACAAGGCAAAAGTTCACAACATTATCATAGTAAAATACTGGCAACAAACACATGTATACACAGGGTAAGCCACACTATGACACTGTAACAAAGAATGAGAAAGAATGTTAACTGTCATTTCTAGTTAGGTGAAAAAAAATATAGAAAAGAGTATTGGGTTGTAGTGGTGGTGGAGAAATGGCTCAGCGGTTAAGAGCACTGACTGCTCTTCCAAAGGTCCTCAGTTCAATTCCCAGCAACCACATGGTGGCTCACAACCATCTGTAATGGGATCTGATTCCCTCTTCTGGTGTGTCTCAAGACAGCAACTGTGTAATCATAAAATAATAAATAAATCAAAAAACAAAAGAAAGAATATGGGATGTTACCCTTTATAAAGACCGGAATATATGACATGCATACTCATCTACTTAAGAAACATGGGAAAGTTTGATAAACCTGACACTACAGAGGAAAAGGAAAAGGAAGGGTGAGAACCCCTGAGTGGGGAGGGAGGGAGGTAGGGAGGGAGGGAGGGAGGGAAGGAGGGAGGGAGGGAGAGAGAGAGAGAGAGAGAGAGAGAGAGAGAGAGAATGTGTGTGTATCTTTCTGTCCATCCACCCTGATCTGCTACTGATATCTTTTATCCATATCATACACTGATTAGCAAATTCCAAAATCTGAAATATTCCAGAATCTGAAACTTTTTGAGGGCCAACTTGATACTCCAAAAGATTTGACTTTGGAGCATTCAAAGATTTGACTTGTGGATAAGGGATGTTCCACTGGCAACATTTATGTAAATGCTTCACTACTTGAAAACCTCTGTAGAAACACATCTTGTCTCAAGCACTTCAGATCCCAGGACTCCTTATATACTAGACTCTCACACACACACACACACACACACACACACACACACACACACACGATAACATTTCTGAGTGGGGGTTCTGTACCTGTTCTTACACTCCAGCAGTCCACTGGTAACATAACTGTCAGAGTAATGGTTGTAAACACAAATATGGCTGTGCTACTCCTCTCAAGCCCCCCAAATCAGAAAAAAAAAAGCAATTAAAATAACATCACAGGTGCTTCACATCACATCCAGAACAAATCTAAACTCCCTGACAGTGCAAGGTCTGTCAACACCTAAGCTCTGCCAGTCTGTCTGCTCCAGCTCTCACTTCCTGCTTGCGGCCCTAGCCTTGCTACTATCAGGGCTGTTCCTGTCACTGAGATCTCATTCTCTATGTCCTCTAGTGGAAGGGATCCCACTCAGCTGTTATTTCTCTTGAAGGTCATTCCAGTTTCTACCCAAATATTACCATCTCTGAAAGCCTGCTCTGAGTGATTCAGCTAAATTAGTTGTTCCTAGCTCCTTTATCCCTTTTCTGATTTCAGTTTCATCAATGCTAAGCAAATTATATAGAAATTAGCATACAAGATTCTCAGTGGAAAATTAAGAACTTAAGTTTAAGAATTTGATTTAAAGTCCGTCATGCCATTTAAAGACATATTTTAGTGAGATGATCAGTAGGTAAAGGGCTTGTTTTGTAAGCTGGTGACTGGAGTTCAATCAGGGAACTCACATAAATGTGAAAAAGACACAACAAACTCCACAAAGGTGTCCTCTGACCTCTGTGCACTGTAGCATACTCACCCACACATATGCCGTGCACACCCACCCTCTCCACCCCACACGGTAACTCATCTTTTTAAATTTACAGAATATTCAAGACACTAACTTCAGCAATATACAGAACAAAAATGGCAAATAAGTTTGTGCCATTTTCAGTATGGTGGT